>NC_056731.1:1454201908-1454216908 GCF_019279795.1 Protopterus annectens | reverse complement strand
TATATGGCTAGTACAACAATATTTTCCTTTTGTATATGTTTCATACATGGGTAGTGTCCCAGGTTATATGCAGTCACACTTGCATGTATTCTATCATTATGTTACTACTGTTAACAGTGCTTTCCCAAGCAAGAGTAGATTGCAGATTGTAGTACTGGAACCATACACCCCTGCATGCAAAGCTGGACTCTGAGTACTGACCATCGTGTTCTTGGTGTGTGAGCTCTGTGTTATTAAATACTTGCTACTGGATATTGATCTGATATGTGATTATTAACTGTTGACTACTATGTGTATAGGACATGTCATTGAGGGCTGCTGTTATGTAGTAATGGCATACCTATCAGTGTCAGACATCTATCTGTCAAAACATTAATCCTTATGCATAACCTGTTGGCTAGCTGATTTCTGTCTGTCCTCTGTATAGATGTGCAGATGTCAGGTATGCATCTTGGCTGCTCACAGGCAATTTATGCTTGACTGACACTGACATGTCTGCCCAGCTGTGTTATGAATGCCACAGCTAGGAAACCCCACCCTGTATGCACCACATGCCATGGATTCCTCAACTAGACTACCACAGTCAATAGAACATGCTTGGCTACAGGTCTCCAACCCAGACACTGGCCATGTTATGTAATATATGTTGCATACATGTCTATTGGAGCACCTCACTGACCCTCTGCAAGAGACAACCAGATGATTGGATGTTGCATTTAACTGTCACCCTGAAGATCACTCACGTGGCATCAGTTGATAGATAGCCTGCTGACAAATGTCAGGTGGCATGATACCACTGTACCCACATCCCCTACTCTTCTCAACTCTCCATGGGCAATATCCTGGTACACACCTAAGAACACCTGCACCTATGGACCCCAGTACTGACAAATGTGTCAGTGTGCATTGTGAGACTAACAGTGTCTGTGTGTTTGTAAACCTGCAGTTGATAATACCCTGAGGACCTTCTCACACACTACACCCCTCATTGCCATAGTTAGAAATGGCTGCTGCTGTAATGGACATTAAATGTACCTTGTTACACTCTTCACCCTATGGGATACCTGGAGCTTGCAGTACCAACACAACTCTGTTGTACAAATGGGTAGATAGGCATTGGTTACCCTCTGAGTCCTAGCAAGTGTGTGTATGTGTGCAAGTGTGCATATTTGTAGGATACACAATTCTGAGGTCACATTGTCCAAATGCAATACACCTGGCCATACAGTATAAGGCACAGTGATGTTGTTGACATTATGAGAGCCATGACAAACTATCACCCTACTATCCCTGTGGCATGTGCAATAAATGCATATCCCTGTAGTTTCACTGATGAGATAGACAAAGGGTTGATTTGCAGTCCTGTTCAATGTGTGATTGCGGGTATGTCAGAGTATTATCATGGGTTTCAGTGAGTAAAATATCCAATGTGGGATGTGGGTGCTGTGTATACTGTCTTTACACCATGGTACCCCCAGTACATGTCCCAAAGTCCACTGTATGAGGACCACTGTCACCATCAACCATACAGATAACTGAGTACACTATCCAGCCCAATGGTGCATGTGTTGTGTGCACATTTCCTGTAACAGAATGGACTCACTGACAAGGTAGTTAGCACTGATAAACCCAGGTCACACAGATGTGTCTATGACTGTTATGTGTTTGTCAATATGTATATGACAGTATTAACACCCAGTACATCCACCATTTCCATACTGTACAAGGCCTGGTGAAGTTCCTCAATTAGCAAGAGACTCGGGACACACCTCATCCTAAAAGCTGTGTGGTGTGTGCAATTAAGACCAGACACATTAGTAGCAATAAGTACCTAGGTAGGCGTTCTATTGTCAGTATTACCAAATAAGTGTGTGTGCATGTGAAGGGATCTACTTTAGTTTGTAGAATATACATCTCCCAGGAGGTCATCTGTCTGAGAACTGACTGACAAAATACTAACATTTCGAAGGAATTATGTCATGTAAATTCATTCCATCAAAACTAGTAGTAGATGTGTAAATGCCCTCTTCCCCACTGTATAGCTTTACAGTGATACTGGAGTTGGCATATATAGTTGGCTGTCGGTGTTGTGGACACAGCCACCCTCATTGGGGTTATTGTTGTGTGTATCCCAATGCTTAGTCTGCTGTAATACTGTACAGTGTATGTGAACAGGTTAAGTAGTCATCACTCACACTATGTGCGGCTTTACACCACCCCACACCCTCCAAAGTGTAGGGCTGTGCCACCAGCACACCTATGTTTACCAATGCTGGGATTGCACTACACTGAGAAAGGGGACTGTTAAAGAAAACACTAAGATCAAAGCACATAAGGTTCAAGCAAGGCACCTTTATTATTTGCAGCAAGGAGACAAAGCATGTAGGTACAAGATTTGTCTGACTTTCCATGGTTCAGCATGCTATTCTTATACAGTTCTCTGCATGTACACAAGAAAATATTGTTAGTTTAACTGCTGATGTGGTCAGAAAGGAAGACATTGTTAGATTTACTGCAGACATGGTCAGGAAGGAAGACATTGTTAGATTTACTGCTGACATGGTCAGGAAATTGCTGTCTTGCAAAACATGATGAGGAAAAACAACCTGGCCTTGGGCTAATTTCAGCCCTCCTTTGTTTCTTACATTTCTTCAGCTGTTCAGTTCTTGGTATGATACATTTGCTCAGGGTCAAGATACAACCCTGGCCTCAATACACATTCTGCTGACTGTGGTAGACTTTCAAGCGTCAATTGTTCTCTTATCTAGGTTTTCTGCAGCTGCACATATTTCACACAGAATAAGCAGAATAAACATATTAATTTCTCTTTGACCCTAAATGCATCTAAGCTCGCACATTGCAGTTATACATTTTCTTAACATTTCCCCCCTTTTAATACTTTATTCTACCTTCAAAACAAACAGTTTTTGTTCTCATAACCATCTCCTACTTACGATTTGCAGTTAGAGAGTCATTCAGTTTAAGCCTGTGAAAGCATTTTTCCTTTTTTTTCAGTTTTAAGTAATTCCTCAAATTCAGTATCTTGGTATAGTTTCTGAGACTGAAGCATCTACTATATTCTTAACTAGTCCTTTCATACAGGGGATGCAGCAGCATCCACACACCATCAGTAAGGCTATTCCTACACAGATGACAATCAGAATGTTCATCAGTATGCTGCCCCAACCCCTTAACCATTTTTGGAAAAAGTCCGTCAATGGGTTTGGTCCTGGTTTGGTCATGGCCGACAACTGCTGAATTACTTCAAGATGGTTGTCTATCTCGTGTTTGTTGTCAGGAATGTACGAACCGCACTCCTCCTGGATTAAAGCGCATATACCTCCTTTAGCCGCTAGGGTGAAGTCAAGAGCCATGCGATTTTGAAGCACCACTGTTCTCATGGCAATCAGTTCATTGATTACCAATTCTAGGGCAGAAAAGGTTGCATTACTCATTATTTCAAGAAGTTTAGATAGTTTTCTCAGCTCCCAGATTAATTTTGTTGCTCCATATGCTGGTAATATGCCTGCCCATGATATGACGTCATCACCCAGATCCATGTGCGATAACCCTTTGTTGTTTCAAGGGCCTAAGTCATGATGGTATTTCCAAGATGCATTGATTTGTCCCACTGGATTAGCAGGTTTCTTAATTTCTCAGACATTCCAAATTCTCCCTTGAGGTAAAACTGCCGTGTGTCGTATGGCCAGAACCAAGTACCCCAAAAAACAGCTACTGGACCAGTTTTCAGGTAGCCATTTATATGCCTTTTTCCACATATGAAGTAGCAATTTTCTGCTTTGGTGGTAACTTTACTATGAATATACCCTTGTCCTGCATGAAACATTTTTTTTGTCAATTATGGACAGTTTATTGTATAGAACAAAATCACGTTTTACTTCCTCGATTGTTCTGTGCATCAATTCATAAAATGAGTCACAGTTCGTGTTGCAATAAGATCCGGTGTTATCATGTTTAGCATAGCATCTTTAGGGAACTGTTGCATTGCAATAGCTCCATCCTACCTTGACTGTATCTTTCTTATGAAAACACACAGTTCCATTTTGACGAATAGACAAATGTAATGCTACCTTATCTTTTGACGTGACATCTGATGTGTCATAAATTAGATTTTCCCAGGTCTTATTAGCCCCTAGGGGAACAGAAGTTAGCAGCAATCTCCCATATGCCATTGTTAGGGCTGTGCAGACCAGCAATTCAATATATTGAAAGTTTCAGCATACACGTATTTGATTGCCTGGTAAGTATTGAAATTCGGGTGCCACTCTACACACTTACTTCGTTCTACTTGTGCAGCAGAGAAGAGAAATGGCCATAACAAAAAGACAATGACCGCAATAACAGTCAATAAGATTGCTAAACAATGTTTCTGTGGGAAAGGTTGTTCTTCTGATATTTTATTTTCTCCAATCTTCCCAAAAGGATGGAATTCAGTTTTCTCCTTCTTTGGTGCAATCATTTTACGTTTGGGATTTTTCTGATCTTATTCTCGCCCTACAGGACCTTAACACCGATGATTGCTTCACTGGGTTTGAGACGGATCAGTTCCTATTGATCTGATCCCCCCTTTGTAACCAGACTTTTGTGCTTAGGGTCCCGGTGGAGAGGTAAGATTTTTACCCAATTCGAATTTCTTCACTAATTTACAGTGTGTCAGGTGAATCCACGAAGCTCACTCCGCGATGTTAACTGCAGTTGGTGTTGAAAGAAGCACCTGGTAGGGACCGTGTCGAAAGAAGCACCTGGTAGGGACCTTCCTACTTTGGTGACACCCAGTTCTTCTTCTTTATGATTTTGATCCACACCCAGTCTCCTGGCGTCACTGCTACTTCTGGTGTCCTAGTTTGTTCCGAACCTAAAACAGAATTAGACTGCAGCAGATGTTTAGAATTTAACAGTTTTTTCATGTATTCAGCTAACGTAAAATCAGCTTCCTGACTTAGGGACATAAGAGGTTTCCACTGGGGTGTATAGTATGCTCTCCCATACAACTTTTCATATGGGGTCAGGCCCTTTACTGAGGGAACTGTTCTCTTGTTTAATAGTGCTAGGGACAAACAATACAGCCAGGTTTTCCCAGTTTCAGCTATCAATTTCCTCAGTTTGCTTTTTAGTATACCATTATGCCTTTCAACCAGCCCTGCAGAGTGCGGATGATATGCACAATGATTTTTTAGATAGATACCAAAAAACATACTCAGCTGCTGTATGGTTTGATTTACAAAGTGCATTCTGTTGTCACTATATATTCTCTCCGGAATGCCAAACCTAGGAATAATTTCCTTAACAAGTACCTTTGCTACTGTAGCTGCATCTGGATTTTTTGGTTGGAAAAGCTTCCACCCACCTAGAGAACATATCTATAATGACAAGGCAGTACTTCTTGTTTTCACATTTGTTCAGTTCTATGAAATCCATACAGATAGTGTGAAACGGATATGGTGGTGTGGGAAAACTCCCTTGCTTAGGCTTTATCACCCTCTGTGCATGATGTTTGTTACAGATTTGACACATTAAACAAAAACTTTTAGAATAGTTTGTAAATCTGTACGTTGTGAACACCTGGTTCACCAGCTGTACCATTCCCCCTGTTGAGACATGGCACTGCCCATGGCTCAACAATGCCGCAGAGTGGAACAAGTTAGAGGGTAATATTGGTTTTCCCTCCTTAGAGATGTAGAGTCCCTTCTCGAGGATTGCTCCTCATCTTATCCATTGTTGTTTTTCTGCTTGCGTAGTAAGTGTTTGCATTGTTTTTAACATATCTAAATTCAGGGTTTCAGAGGGTTGTAATTCCTTATCTAGAAGGAATACCTCTGTAGCTGCCTGTTTTGCAGCTGCATCAGCTCTCGCATTACCTTTTGAAATTATGTCTTGTTGTTTAGTATGAGCTGTACATTTGCAAATAGCTACCCTTTGAGGCAATTGAATGGATTCTAAGAGATCTAAAATAAGCTGCGCATGATTTATAGGTTTGCCAGTAGATGTTATCATTCCTTGGTTTTTCCACTGTTGTGCAAACACATGTACAGTGGAAAAAGCATATTGACTATCAGTGAAGATGTTTACACACTTATTCTCTGCTAAGGTACATGCTCGTGTTAGAGCAATCAATTCTGCTGCCTGTGCAGATAAATGATACGGTAAAGATTTTGCTTATATAACTTCAGTATCAGAGACTACTGCATATCCTACTAGGTTTTGTCCTGCAAGGCCCCTTTTGTACGAGCCATCCACGTAGTATGTCACCTCAGCATTATCCAAGGGGACATCCGCGAGGTCTTTCCTAGGTAATGTCTTTTGCTCGATTATTTGCAGGCAGTGATGTGGTGTGCCGTCTGCAGGAGTTGGGAGCAGGTAGAAGGGTTTAAAGTCGTACATCATTCAATTGTCATATGAGGTTGGCTGAACAATATGGCCATGCAGGAGAGATGCCTAGCAGGAGAGAGATATGCTACTTTTTCTTGTAATAAAATAATCGCGACTGCATGAGGTACCCTTAGAGTAAGTGTATGAAACAAGACTACTGAAGCCGAAGCCTGCACTGCCATTGCTGCCACGACTACTGCCTGTACACAGTGTGGCAAGGATCATGCTACTGGGTCTAATTGTGATGAATAATAAGCTATGGGACGTTGCTTATCCCCACGTTGCTGTGTTAGTACTGATGTCATATAACCATGCTTGCAATCTACAGTCTGGAAAAAACGTTTATGATAATTTGGCAATCCCAGAACTAGAGAGGATGCTATCAATTGTTTCAGTTTACAAAAAGCAAATTCTGCCTCTGATGTCCATTGTAATGAATCCTACGCTGCCATCAGTGTCTTATATACAAGGTCAGTTAAGGGTGCAGATTCCAAGCCATAGTTTGGAATCCAGCTTCGACAAAAAATTCTCATTCCTAAGAAGGACATAATTTCCTTCTTGGTTGTAGGCTTCGGTGCCTGCAAGATTGCCACTTTTCTGTCCTCATCTAAAGCTCTACCTCCCTCGGATATCACATATCCCAAGTACCTTACCTGTCTTCCATAGCTGCAATTTGTCCTTATTTACTTTATGTCCCTTAGCAGCTATGAATCGTAGAAGTGCTATGGTATCTTCCCTACAATCCTGCAGGGTGGGGGACGCTAACAAAATGTCATCAACATAAAGTAAGACCTGACTACCCTTTGGCAGATTAAACCTTGCCAAGTTGCTTGATATTTCTTGTGAGAATATTTTAGGGCTCTCACAATATCCCTGTGGCAATCTCGTGTATGTGTATCTTTTTCCCTGAAATGTGAATGCAAACCAATACTGGCTATCTGAGTGTATTGGTATTGAAAAGAATGCATTACTGATATCTACTACAGAAAAATACTTATGCTCAGATTTTAAATCATTTAACAGGTTGTGTGGATCTGGCACTATAGGTGCCCTTGGGATTATGGCATCATTTACAGCTTGTAAATCCTGGACCATACGCCACTCTCAATTGGCTTTTTTAACTGGAAATAAAGGTGTATTACACGGGGAATCAGGAGATTCCACTAGCACCCCTCCCTTAAGTAATGCTGCTATGATAGGTTCTATTCCTGCCTCTGCATCTTTTCATAAGGGATACTGTTTCTTTTGTCATTTAAATGCAGACTTTGGTGTGATACTAACTGGTCCTGCTGTACAGATAAGTCCTACATCTGATTTCTCTGTTGACCAGAGGGTCTCTGGTATACCCCGTAAGGCATTTTCTTCTTCCATCAACAGGAGTACCAATCAGCTATCTTTGCAAGACTGCAAATGTACAGCTGGGTTAGCTTGAGTTACCCAATTCAATTTTTGTACTTGTATTCCCTGTCCTGACAACTCTAGTTCTGTTTGTTTTTCCCATTTTGTAACTTTCTCCCCTAGGTCTGCCCACTGTATGTTTTTATTCTTGGTTAAGCTTACATGTGGTAGTCGATTGGATTTATAAGGTGCCAAAAACTCCTGGGGCAGCGAACAGCTGGCTACACTATTCCCTTCTGTGTCCCAGTATAAGTTCCTCAGTACCAACCTGTTTGTACGATGCTTAAATAACTCTTTTTCATACTCCTTATCAGGCCCTGGTGAGTTACAAGAATACAGGGTGCAATGCAGCAGGTGCTGTTTATCAATGTCCTGGGAGGGAAACTTACTGACGGCTACGTTCATCAGTTCTTTGGTCACAGTCCTTGAACCAGTCGTAATTAGGTCCTGACTGTACCAATAAAATGTTTCACTCCCCGATTGAACCATAAAGGTGTCAGTTTGTCGCTGCGCTTCCATGCCCTGCATAGTTGGAACCACCGCTATACCAAACAACTGCATAAGATCCCTGCCCAAGAGATTTACTGGACATTTCGCAGAAACTACAATCTTATTTAATTGTGTTAATCCTGAAACAGGATCTGTTATGGTGATATTGTGGGAGAGGGGATCCCGGTATAGCTGCCCATTTGCTGCTTTGACCAATATGTAATCAGATGACTCTGGATTGTCTGGTAATTTGGAGGGGTGTATCAGGGTCCATGATGCCCCTGAATCACACAAAAATTTAACCTCACTACCTTCTACCAAAAGTGTAACTTCTGGTTTTGTATCTGCTAAATAGAGCTCCAAGCTCAATAAAGCAAAGTCAAGTACTTCTTCTACATCGTCATTAATTTCCTGTACTTCTTCCATTTCCCTTTTCACATCCTTGTTTGGCCTTTCTGCATCGTTTTTTTCTAGTGATTCCTGACTATCATATAGTCATTCCTCACCTTCCTTGTCTTCCGTTGTAACCTTCTTATTTTTCCAGCAATCCCTTACTAAATGTCCCTTTTTGCCACATTTAAAACATTCTCCCCTTTTCTTACATCCTTCAAAGTCTTCTGATCGCTGATCAGACTGCTTACCTCCCTGTGTGTTTTTCCTGCCCTTTTTCCCGGGGTGCACTACATAAACTTCTGCTCCATCTTCTATGGAAAATACCTGAGTTTTCTTTTTCTTTTTGCTATTAAAATGCCTTTCAGCATGTCTAGCATATTCAAGTAGTGAGTGTAATCTGCTTGTTCAATGGTCGACCATGTGCTTTGTAATGAAACTGCTTATAGGTGTACTACTACCTTTTAGAAATGCATTCTTCAGCTGCTGTTCATATGGGGAATCTTGTTTTTGATCTTCAGGAACCTGCATTTTACAGTGGTTGTTAAAACATTCTAACAGCCTAGCAAAGTATTGGTCAACTGATTCACCCTCCTGCTGGACACATTGATTAATGCAAGTCCAGTCTGCCCTAGGTTTCCATTTCTCAGAGATGCGGTCTGTGAGTCCCTTCACTCTAGTGTCTAATTCTGCGCTGCTATGTGGGAGGGGTTTTTGTGCAGTGTCACGAGGATTCCAGTTGCCACAAATCATGTACCAATCTGGTCCTACAATCTGTCTAACTACTTTTTCTATTTCTTCCCCATTTAAGTTATAACTCAGCCTCATTCCTTGTAAATCTTCAGAAAATTTTCTGAAGTTAAGTTTCAGATGGGGAATCCCTTCTGTAGCTTTCCGGATATCTTACGGAGTCCAAGGTCTATACACTAGGATAGTTGGAGTCTGATCTTCCTGTCCTGCCTGAGGGTTCGGAACTTCTATGAGTGGGCATATTTCTTCTTCTATAGGTTGTGTATTTCTAACTACCTGCCATAATTCAGAGCCTTCTTGATTGTTTGCCTTCGTGCGGGACCTAGTTTCAATAGGATCCCTAACTTTAGCTAGTTTCAGTTTTAAGCTGTCCCTGTCTCCAGTGGGTATAGGATACAATGGGGGTGGATCAACCTGTCCACTTGCTCCATATTCTGGTAAAGGAGGGGGAGGCGGAGGTGCTGATGCTATTACCAAGTTATTGTCTTCCTTATCTAAAAACATTGCCTTTGAATCTTTGTTCTTTTGGTCTCTGAGGTTTGCTTCCTCCAGCCACCTGTGTGCCTGGGGAATTCCTAACTGCCGTTGCTTTTTTACTTGACCCTTAGAATTGTTTTTGAGTTGCTTGATAAGCTTGATAAGTGACTTTTCTAATTTCCCGTCAAAGTCATACTTAATAACCCATTTTGAAAAATATCTAACGTTGTCTGCGCACTGCGACTGCATGTATTTTGCATCTTCCGTCAGTGGTGGATTTTCAGGTGTCTTTGTGCAATTATTACCCATTTTTCCCTATTTTTGTTTGCTATGTAGACTGTACAGAAAATATTATCTGATGCCTTCAAATTTTAAGTGTACCACGGATTTTGTTATAGTCTCTTCAGAATGACTGTATAAAGCCTACTGCTCTGTTTCACCTGATCTATGACAAGACTGTACCTTTTTCTATCCCTGACTGTAAGAAAATACAATCTGACAGAAATAATACATATCTAATCCCTGATCTTGAAACAGAAAAAGTAGATTCACCTTACCTGAGCCCACGTGATTGATCGCTGATTCGCGGAAAACCCATCCTTCAGTCACAGATCAGAAGGTGACTGGCCTCTTTTGACAACAATTCATTTGGAGGTCTTTATGCTGTAGAAGAACCGATTTGATTTCTTCCCTGTACGGTTTCAGCCACCTGGCCGTCTGATCCGTGGTGAAGAGAAGGTTCCAGTCCGAAGGACCAATCTGTTAAAGAAAACACTAAGATCAAAGCATGTAAGGTTCAAGCAAGACACCTTTATTACTTGCAGCAAGGAGACAAAACATGTAGGTACAAGATTTGTCTGACTTTCCATGATTCAGCATGCTATTCTTATACAGTTCTCTGCATGTACACAAGAAAATATTGTTAGTTTAACTGCTGACGTGGTCAGAAAGGAAGACATTGTTTGATTTACTGCTGACATGGTCAGGAAGGAAGACATTGTTAGATTTACTGCTGACATGGTCAGGAAATTGCTGTCTTGCAAAACATGTTTGAGAAAAACAACCTGGCCTTTGGCTAATTTCAGCCTTCCTTTGTTTCTTACATTTCTTCAGCTGTTCAGTTCCTGGTATGATACATTTGCTCAGGATCAAGATACAACCCTGGCCTCAATACACATTGTAGTTATACTTTTTCTTAACAGGGACCTATACCCTGCCAGTACCATTGTCAATGACATTAAAGTAGCAGGCTGATTACTTACTGATGTGATGATTTGCTTATTATGTCTTGGTGGAATTACATAGGCTAAAATGGGTTCACTGCAAAATTAAGTACATCCATGTGTACAGTATTCTCTGTGTATTGCATCAACACCAAAGCCTGTGTGTGTGTGTGTGTGTGTGTGTGTGTGTGTGTGTTATACACAAATATGTGGTGTGTGCCACCCAGTACACTTACCATTGTCCACTGTAGAAGAGCGGCTGACATCAGCCACCATGCACTCACCTGTATACACCCCTCAGACCTATCATCAATGTGGCATGTGCAGTAACTGTTATACAGTCCTATTACTTGTGTTCAGCTGTACCCAGGATATGACACAGTCAGTGTGTCACCACAGTGCCATACCCCTTGTAGGAAGCAACAGCAGACCAACATCCTACTGACACATAGACACCTACAACACAAACTGAATACATTATGGAGACCACTATCAGTCAGTGTTAATAACAGCTATAATGCATCATGGCTGGACAGCTACACATCCTGACATGTAAGCATTAAACTTTCCTGCTGAAAACATGTTACACAGCATTCCATTGCTACAACTTAGTACATTCACCCTGTGCATCAGAACCATATTAGCCTGTCCATGCATCAATGGTATGGATGACCGGGATGTGGCACAGGTATCATCATATGTGTGTTGTGGGTTTGCCAGAGACCTAGGCTGATCCATTTGGCTGACATCATGTGTGTGTGTTAGGGGGTTTCGTTATTAATTGGGCTGTGCAGATTTGGTGTGTATAGGTATGGAGGTGCCCTAGCTGTGTTGGTGATGTTTGTGTGTGTCTGTGTGTGTGTGTGTGTGTGTGTGTGTGTGTGTGTGTGTGTGTGTGTGTGTGTGTGTGTGTGTGTGTGTGTGTGTATGCATGCACACAGTTTGGCCATGTGGCTGCCCTATACAGGGGTCTTTTGGACAGCTGCAGACCACACATGGCAGGGTGTGCAGTTCACCATCTCTGGCCATGGACACAAGAACTGTGCCTGCCAGGAGTTCCACGGGTACTATCGGGTACAAAGTCAGATATGGTACTCTCCCCTTATGATGACAAATGTCGGCTGGATCCAGGTCCCTGTTGGGACCGGCCAGGGCCATATGCATATGGCCTGCCATGATGTGGTGTGGACAGCACCCCCTCCCTGCAGTGCTGGTGCTGGTACTGCCACTACGGGAGCAGCTCTGACTTGTTGCACACCCACGTAGACCTCCACCTGTTGGTGTTGCTGACCTACGTCCATGTGGCTGTCACCCTACTCCCACCATATGCTCTAACACAGACATTGCATGGTTGAGGATTCCCACCATCTAAACCAACTATCTATCCAGGACCTCTGCAAAATAATGGTGGGCACCTGTGAGATCATGGATGTTGTCAATAACAGCAGAATGAGTAGCCCTCTGGAGGCTCAGATCCTGTCTTGTATAACATTCCATATGTGCCTGTGCCTCCATAATGGCCTGAAACATACATTTGGTGGCACCTGCTGTGGCACTTCTGCCAGGGGCATGATGTCCAGTAGCCCTGCTACGAGCACCCCTGTACCTCTGCTTGTGTGGTACCTCACTGGTAATCAGGCTATGGCTGCTGTGTACAGACACACTTGCCATAGTCACCACACTGTCCTGTCCCATGCCACCACCTGCTAACTGTCCCTCATCTATGGCCACTGGTGATGGGGTATGTATAGGCAATGTGACTGTGTGCGGGGATGGGGTGGATAACAGTGGGATGTCAACTGATGGCACATGTTCAACCCCTGACAACCCCGCCTGTGATTAACCATACCTATCATCATTGTCAGAGTCTGTATGGACACTAACATCAGTTTGCCCTGCAGGAGGGACCCTGACCCACCTCGCCACCTGTGAGGGGAAAACAGAAAATGTACTTTAAGACATGTACGTCATTGCTTACCTCTACACACATGGGTGTGTGCGCACACACATACACACACACACACACACATACACACTTACAGGTGAGGTGGCACAAAGATATTGCACGTACCTCTCATTACCCAACTGTCAACATGCATGACATATGGCACTCAACAGCATGCACTGCAGCTATACTCAATCCATGTTACCAACATTATACATCTCTTTGATGCATGAGTTCTGTTAGTAGGTGATGCCCCTTCCCCTGGAACACACTACACCGATGTACACAGTATTGCTGTGGACCTGTTCAGCACCCTGCCATGTACTGTGCCCCATACTTTACAAGTGAACACACCATTTCTGAATGTATATATGTGTGGCAGTTATGCTTGCTCTGTTGCTCACAGCCTCTATGTGTTTTTCTGACATATACCTGGGTTGATATGAGGACAGATGTCAATAGTGAATGCCTGACATCTGATTTGCAGATCTCATCATCAGCAGTGCATGTAAGAGCAATAAAATCCAATTATACTGACAACCTCCAAAGCTTATTGTGGCTATGAGTGTACATAACCTTATTGACATGCCACCCTCTTCCCTGATATGCCATGGGGCCACAATACTGAATATGTTAACATTACACACACATGATATGTGACATATGACCTGTGCAATCAAATGCAATATCAAACAAATGTGTTAGTTGTGCAGATGTTGAGTAGGATGCATACAATATGTGGGTTGCATAAGTGTTCACACTCTTAACATGATGGCTTGTTGCAGCACCTGTTAAGTGAACTACAGTAGTCACTATTCCTGGAAGGTGTATACTAGCATGGCCCATCCTCACTTGCCATTATTTGGTCACTCCACCCTACAAATGTCTCCTAACTCTGCCAGATTGCAAGGTTAGCTCATGTGCACAGCCCTTGGAGGTCATACAGTGCCTTCACTATTGCTGTGGAATCAGGGTTATGTCTGGTACAATGCATGACCTTGACTGTGTTCATATACAGCCATTCTTAGCGAGCTTTGGAAGTATGCGTCAGTTCACTGTTGTGTTTTAGGATGGCACCCCTCCCCATCCTCAGCCTTTTTGCAGACGCTTGACAACTATGGACCACACATGAGTGTCATTTTGCAGTGTCCCAAATTCAGAACACTATGTATACTGGCATAGTTCCTGCTAATGGACAGCAAACCTAAAGTTGTACACTGGCACCAGCAAGGTACATATGGGAATGGTGGGCACAAAATAGAGTGAGGTGTTGATCGTGCAGCACATGTATCTTTATTAATACTGTCTGTAAGTTTCAGCCTTGGTCTCGGTACACCATCACACATTTCAACACATGCCTTTGGGAGACATGTTGTTTTTCATATGCTACCTGTACAGAGCCCTGGATGATGTCTCCTGTGAAACAACTTTTCCATCTGATTACCCTAACCCATAGGCCATACCTATGCAGAGTCCAGGTAATTATCGACACAGGTACTGCACAGGCATTGCTTGCTAGACATTTCTGCAAGTCCCTAAGTGTTTCTGCATGTGTCTGGGCAGCCTCTGTGACCAGTTTGCAACATATGTTGTCATCTATCTTGGATGGGCATCTGTTTATTTTCTACATTAATGGTGTCCCATACTTCATCATCACATATATGCTTGTCTGCACTGTTTGCCATGGTATATGCAATGGCAAGGTAAGGTTACGGCTCCCAATACTGAGTGCTACCTTTCGGATATGGCATCCATTCCATGGTTTGTAAGATGTATGCAAGCCATGGCTGCCTCTGTTGCAGGTGAGTGGGATAATGTCATGGACATACTTCTTGGACAGCAGACCATTACTTGGTGTGACATTGAGGACCATACCTGATGGAAATTGCATACTCAAGATGAGTGAATGCTGCAGTACCTCAAAAGCTGCTTCCACAA
>NC_056731.1:1454116908-1454196908 GCF_019279795.1 Protopterus annectens | reverse complement strand
ATAATTGGAGGCTGCTGAACTACATCTGTAATTAAGTGTTGATTGGTTCTTATCTTCAAGGTAAGTGCTTTTTTACTGTTGTACTACTTGAAGGCCTTAGCCTGGACGGCAAAGAATGTTATGTTTTTCACATTACTGTATCAAATGTTTTGCTTGAGGTTGCATTAATCAGTTATTATGTATTCAGAATACCTAACTGCTATATGAAATGGCATAATCAATTGAAATAGTACACAAATAAACATGTTTGTGTATGCAAACTTGTGTGTGGTGTCATGTCCTTTGCAGTATGTGTGGGTATATGTTTCATGCAATAATTCTCATTTGTAGGAAAGAATCCAACACTGGCCATTTTAAAATGTGGCAAATGTAGGAGTAATGGCTGTTTGATATGCAATGCACCCTCTATATATACTCTTCTTATACATATCTATAAGTAGTAATATCTTTATATGCGTATATGTGTATATATAGGGAGGGTAGCCTAATGGTTAAGATGTTTGCCTTACAAACACAAGGTACATGGTTTGAGTCCCACAGAGGATAATTGGCTTGGCTTAAAATGGCTTGCAAGGGCAGTTAGCCTAGTACTAATCTATGAACCTATGAACCTATATATATATATATATATATATATATATATATATATATATGTGTGTGTGTGTGCATATATATATATATATATATATATATATATATATATAAATATAGAGAGAGAGAGAGAGATATATATATATATATATATATATATATATATATATATATATATGTGTGTGTATATGTACCAGTGGAATGTTTAGTGCTTCCACATTGTACATTCCCTATGGTAGACTGACTGTTCTGCATGATATGTTACAGATATCATCCTGATATCTTACAGCTGGAATGGCTTACTGTTAACTTGTTTTGGGTGTGTTGTGCAGGGTCCTCAGTTCAAGTCTTGCAAGTTCTGATTATTGCGTTGCAAGGCATATCTGTTCAGCTGCGGAGGAAAAGGAAATGGCAATAATTACAGGAGATCCCTAATTTGGGCCCCTTCACCCCCATTAACAGTGCATTTGGTCAGATGTTTTGCAGTGAGAGGTTCAGAGTGTGGGTCCAATGTGCGAATGCAATACGCATTTATATATATATATATATACATATACACACATACACACACACACACACACACACACACACACACACATATATATATATATATATATATATATATATATATATATATATATATATATATATATATATATATATACATAATATACATATATATATATATATATATATATATATATATATACATACATCTACATATACAAATACATTTTCCCTACTGTTGAATGACTTTTCTGCATGATATGATTGAGAAAACATCACCTTTATGTATAGCTGAAATGGTGTAGTGGTAAATCACGGTGGCTATGGTGTGCAGGTGTCTGGGTTTGAGACTTGCAAAGGCTGATTGTTTTGTTGCTGGGAAGAACAAGAACAAGGGCTCTTGGATACAGAGTGACTAAGGCAGTTTTAAGCAGTTATAAGCAGGTTTGTGTGGGTTTGCATGATGGTAAGCAATGCCAACTTCTGGTTAAATATGCTTAATGTCAGTTAGACTAAAAAGTTTTTAATCTATGTAGGCATTGCTTAGCATCATGCAAACATAGGCATTGCTTAGCATCATGCAAACAGGCTTAATATAGCTTACTACTGCTTAAAAATGTTTATTCTCACTTACCCCCCTGCTAATTTCTTTAAGTGAAAAGAAAAGGGTGATAGGAAAGTGGTGAAATAAGGGGCATGCAGAGGGAAAAACAATAGGAAAAGTTGCTAGGAATGTGCAGGATGGGTGTAGGGAAGGTCCATAGCTGTCCATTTCTTCTGCAGCAACAGCTGTGCATATAAGCTGAACTTGGAGATAGATTGGGACACTCAAATCCCTGAAAGAGGGTCGAGGACAGCAATAATATGCTGTAAAGCCAATTAGACCAGATTGCATGTGTCCAGTGGACACGTGTGCAAAATGGAGAGCTATGTATGGGGCAAAATTTTTTTTGAGGGGGAATAAATTGCCATTTTTTTTAAGGTGAGAGTGGGATGTTGAGGAAGGATAGTAGGTATTTTTGGGGAGGTAGGTTGGGTAGGAAGACAAACAAGACAGACAAGACAGGATACAGGGGCGATATATGACACATGTGGGGGTTAAACACCTTGGACAGGGAGCAGTGTTTGGAAATCGGAAGCCCATAAGCCCCCAAATGGAAAAAGTGAGACTGAGGTTCCCACCTATGGGCAGTCATCACTGCACCTTCATGGCCCCGAAGGTGGCTTTGCTGGGGGCTGGGTAGGAGGAGCAGGCTGACCCTCTAAATGTGCCATGCAGCCCTCAAGCTGGTGTAGCAGATCTCCAAACTCTCTGCGGAGCTTGCTACACAGCAAGCCCCAGACCTGACTATGGGTGACAGTTTCCTGTTCATGCCCACTCCCAGGGGCCAAGCCCAATACCCTGAGGCAGTTCCACCCAAAGATGGCGCAGGACTAGTGGACAAGGAGGTCCCGGGGTGAGTCTCAGATGTGCTGGAGCCCAGTGCCATGGCCAGATGAGGTGGGAGAGGTGGGTCCGCTGGGACCGGCCTTCTCAATCATGCTATGGTGTTGCCGTTTTAAAACATATGTGGTTTAATAATAGTCAACACAATCCAGGATTAGTTATAACAGCATGCATAGATATTCCCATTAACCCAAAACATCAGATTTGGAACAGTTGCATAGCAAACAGAACACATGCATATATGGAATCACAGTGGCCATTACAACACCATGCAGGTTACATTGATAGCAACAGGCCACCAATGGTAGTTTTTCAACATTGAACTTTAATAGAAACACATTTCAATATTTATTGAATAATAGGACATATGTCCCAACAGTTGTTTTGGTGTAAAGATACTCATTGATTTGTGTATTTAGATTATTGTTGCAGATATGGTTGAGGGGGGGGGGGATGTCAATTAACAACTTCGATATCCTTGTAGTTCTCACAACTTTAATGATCATTGCTCTAATCATTAAGGTACAGGTATTATTACACTACCTTATGGCCTTGGTTTGGCCAGTGGTATGTTTGTAAAAAAGTGTATACTTCAACTGTCTTATAGCTAAATTCTACATCTCTTACCTGGTATACCTGTGGAGGGAATGTTTGTTAACACTACTTGACTGTTTCTACACATATTCCCAGATTCCAAGTTAATATTATGCACATACCTCTCAATCTCGTATTGCAGACACTCTGGTCAAAGTTTGACAACATGGGGGTACAACTAGGGACATATTTTGAATATTGCTCTCATAAACTTGGAGGGCTGATAGAGTGACAGGATTTCATATACATTTTCTGAAGGTTTTGAGGTCTGAAACTGAAATGCATGTCATTATTTGCTGACTACAAATTTGAGATCATCCCACTGATTTGCCACGGGGACAGGGGAACAGGCAAAAAATATGAGCCAATTATCTGGACATTCTGAAAGGATGTGTACAGTTGAGAGGTATGATTATGCATACAGCTTACTAACACTCCCAGGATTCAAATCATGGCTGTGTCTGATAAAAATACTATAATTTAAGTGTCAGCAGAGTGTGCTGTTTGAATATTGCTGTCAACCTCTTCAGTGTTTTCTGTCTAAGTCTCTCATGGTTGTACAATCTGACCTTGTAATTACAGCAGTCTCATACAGACATTCCTAGACATATTTTTATGTAGCACAGTGTGAAAAACAGTGGTTGACACAACAGTGCTATTCTGATATCAGATGTTCTGAATTCTACATGCCAGCCATACAATATCAGAGTAAACACTACCAGTCCAGGATTCAATCTTTATTAGCAGGCCCACTTTTCTTATCTGACAGACCTGTGGAGGGAATGTTTGTTAACACTACCTGAATGTTTCCACACCATACCTCTCAACCTGGAAACATCAAAAATCTGGACAAGACCCATGAAAAATAGGTACAAATCTGTACGCTGATTAACATCAAATTTGCATACATAATTATGTAACCCCACCCACTCCAATGGAATTGTGGGACACCCACTTTCAAACGCAAACTGAAGAACAGACAACCAAAATGTGGCACCAGAGTCCCCCTGCAGCCATTCCAGTGTCCTATTACCTGTCTATTTCACCTCATTTACCATAAACACTAATGTGTACATACTGTGTTTCCCTCTATTTAATTTCTGATCACATACTTAAGTTTTCTGCACGACTCTTTTTGAATGGCTACTTTGCATTTACTTACCAACTGTGTACTAACTCTTTATGCTTGCAGATTGTCTCCTTATACCTACTCTGAAATGGGTTACTTCTCAGCCTAATCAGACCTCCCCAGTCAGTAACTAACATAAGTAAAATGACACCATGAAAACAAATGGAAGCATTTTGTATCTATTACAAAAAAAAAAAAAAATAATAGAAGAATATTTTACAAACAAGCATGCAACAGGATGACATTTATCGGCCAGATTATTACTAACTTTATGGCTTCAATGCTATCCAGAAAAACTGCTATGTTTGTTTACAAACGTGTAATAGTTACATCTATATACAACTGCGGGATGAGAATTCTGTATGTCGTGAATGCTGTAACACCCTGCAATAACAACAACACTGAGATGTTAACTGATAAAATGTAATCCATGCAAACATGATTACAGCAAGGTAAATTTAGAACAACTGGTCAGTGGTAATTTCAATTATGTATCTGAAAAATAAAGAAACACATAACTTATTACTACGTGACAGAAACAACTCTTCTATAATCACCATACAAAAATTTGGGTACTGTCAAAATTGTCAATTCGGCTGTAACCTCCGTAAAGTAAAGGCTGGTGCTGTCAAAATAACATGGAACACTCTCAGTATAAGTGACAAAAACAAAGAAAATCATCATTCAGCAGTGACTGCCTTCAACAACCCAAACTATACCGGCATAATGCAGTTTCAATAGTGAACATATGCAGGATCTGCAAGATATACTAAAATTTCCCGTTTATTATTTTATTATTATACTTCCTGTGAAAATTACTTGTGTGTATGCATGTATCCATATGCAAGTAGCTATGCACAGCTCGATCACCTGTTTATTTGGAGTATCCTCGTTATACACATTCCAAACTTTATACAACTAAGTTAGCCATCAAAGTACACAAAATCTAGAGGACGTACATAAATACTGAACATGCATGTAGCTGAAAACCTCATAAAATTACAAAGAGAAGCATGCTGATAAACCAACAACTTTCTCATCTTCCAGCACCAAAGTCCAAATGTGCCACCTGTGAAATATGAAGGTGGTTGCAATGGTAGCTGTAAATATATACCTGGATATAAATCTAAGAATGGGAGGTATGATGGTAGCACCACAGAGCACAAAGCAATGTAAAAAGCATCTGCTCATGAAGGCCTGTTGCACAAAATCTGAAGATGCAATGCATGAAAGTTTTTGGCAACAATTGCGATTACTTTACCTTCATTTAATTTGTATTGTTGCGTTAAAATATATCTGCCAGCCTGTGCTTTCAGCCAAAATAATAAGTGGTTTCCTACCTAACCTGATGTGTTTCTGAATGCTGCAGCTAATGAATAAATTGCCAGAATCCACTCCTTCCAAAGCTGGCGGTGTTTCCTTTCCTACCCGACTTGTTCCCGAATGCTGCAGCTGTTGAATAAAGAGCCAAAACCCAAAATCCACTCCTTCCAGAACCAGCAGATAGAGCAAGCTGTTATCATAACTACCGTCTTGATGCAGCTGTTGAACTCATTTGAATAACTAGCGCTAAAGCGCTCATTTGAATTACCCGCTAACCGCTTGCACTCGCAGATCACAGGGAAAGCCGGAAATGTGCCCTTGGAGCCCTTGAGCTCAATTCCGACAGGCTGATAGCTCTGATGTAGCTGACGTCATCACGCACGTGATGACGTCAGCTCAAAATAAAAAACGGAGAGAAAATTAAAAATAAAAAAAGCACTAAAGCTGGGAAAAGTCGGAAATGGAGGGGTGCTACTCGGGAATCGTGGCACCCCAGTATTTGGACCCCAAAACCCGGTAAAAAACGAGTTATTCGGTACGGTTGGGAGGTATGTTCCACACATATTCCCAGATTCCAAGTTAATATTATGCACATACCTCTCAATCTGTTAATGCACACACTCTGGTCATAGCTTGACAACATGGGGGTAGAAATGGGACATATTTTGAATATTGCTCTCATAAACTTTTGGTGAGTTGCTAGAGTGACAGGTTTGTTTTCATATACATCTTCTGAAGGTTTTGAGGTCTGAAAATCAGATGCATGTCATTATTTGCTGCCTACAATTCTAAGATCATCCCACTAATTTGCCAGGGGGACAGGGTAACAGGCAGAAAATATGCCAATTATCTGGACATTTGGAACAAATCTGTACAGTTCAGAGCTATGATTATGCATACAGCTTACTGCCACTCCCAGGATTCAAACCATGGCTGTGTCTGCTAAAAATACAACATTTTAAGTTACAGTAGAGTATGCTATTTGGATATTGCTGTCTATCTCTTCACTGTTTTATGTCTAAGTCTCTCTTGGTTGTACAATCTGACCTTGTAATTACAACAGTCTTATACAGACATTCCTAGACATTTTTATTATGTAGCACAGTGTGGGTAACAGTGTTTAATACCACATTACTATTCAGAGAATGCAACACTAAAAATGCCATATGATACCAGAGTAAACACAACCAGTCCAGAATTTAAAGCTTTATTGCCAGGCGGTTGCAGTTTTATTTAAATACGACCTATATGGGACTATTAGTGTCATATTGTCTGGTTTATTCAGTACAACCCATACACAAAACAGTTTTTATACTGGCAGCTGACTTTCTACTACTTTTATACTTATTTGGTATGACTACTACAAGCAGGATTGTTACTCCCCAGCCTCGTGACACAGCCTTTGTAGCCTATTTGCATGGGCTTCCTGATTCACAGCCTGCTCAGATGCAGCTGTAAGGGAAATAAATAAATATTTAGCCATATCTATCCATCATATACACAGGCTGGACATTATTAAACAGTTACTGGCATGAGTACTTACATACTGCTGGGACATCACCCCTCTGCCTTGATTCTTGGATCCACTGATCCAAGAGCTCCTTCTTCCTCCGTTTCAAGTTGGTATAGTGGTGCTTGACCTGCTCACCAGTCTGAGGAATACCAGTGGCACTAGTGAGGTCACAGGTGAGATGGTCCCAGGCTTCTGTTTTATATTGGGAGCCTTGGGACTGGCCCTGCAGCAGTCTCTCACCATGTATTTTTATCAGGAGTCCTACCATGACCTTGGACTCCTAGATGCCACAAGCACTGCACCCAGAAGCGCAATCCCTCTCTGACTCCAGCCATGCTGCCTACAGTGGGAAGCTGCAACCAGTTATGAGCTGTATTCCCACCTGTGGGGTTTAAATATGGCCAATTTCCAACCCTTTGCTGTGATTGGACAGTTTTGAGTATGCTGAGCTAAGCTAAGCTACGGGCAAACCTGCTCAGCTAAGGTTGACATTGCTTAAAGGGACAGGTTCAGCACTGCGTACCAATGGGCAAATCCACTTGGCTGGGCCACTCATTGCTTAGCAGTCATATTTACACAATGCTTACACCTGGTAAGCAGAGCTGTGCAATGCTTAGCATTGCTTATTTTTCATTTTATAGACTATCTGCTGTATGGCATTGATTCATCATTCATTACATATTATTAATTTGTTTACTGTCCCTGACATCCCCCAATGTGCTTTTGTTACATTTATTCATGTGTGACTATACTGTATGGGGCACTTGTGTTTATATGGGGATTTCACAACTTTATTACACTTACACCTCACATCAGGACCTAATGCAGTACTCCATTTAACAAATATATGTTATTTAATAGGTAATACAAAAAAATGTTTTCGCACTGCTGTCACATTTAAAACGTGAATTGGTTACAGTGGGGATCAAACCAGGAATGGCTGCTCATAAAGCATATGCTCTAACCACTACACTATTGCAATATTATGTTGGATATCTCTTGCTATTTAACTTCTTGTGCTGTTTAAGTTGGACTAAGCATAGCTAAGCAATGGGCACATGCAGCTACGCTTAACCTTTATCGCATTTATAAAAAAAAAAGTTTTGTTGTGTTATTTTCGCTGTACCCTTCAGAATATCCCTGCTAATGCTAAACCCTGTACTTTTATCAGCTTTCTGCTTCATGGTGGGCAAACCTCTCAACCTCTTGGAGCAAAAACTCTGGACAGACCCTAAAATCATGGGGGGATAAATATGGACAGATTTTAAATATTGCTCTCACTAACTTAGAAAGTTGATATAAATGATAGATCCTTGAATTAGCATGGATTTTCTGAAGGATGTGGAATCTTAAACTCAAATGTTTGTCATTATTTAATTACTTCAATCCTCAACTATTTGCCGGGAAAGTACAGATTTTAGGAGGAACTCACCAAAATATGAGGCAAAACTCTGGACATTCTGGAAATATCTGTACAGTTGAGAGGTATGCTGGTGGGACATTTTTCCCTTTTGCCTTTGACCCTTTTGGTTTCCTGATGTGTTTGGTCTGTTATGAGCATTTTTGCTCATTTTAATTGCCGAAAGGCAATTCTGGAGTGCAGGGGAATGTGTATAGTGAGAGCTCTGCACTTGTACATGGCTCCGTGTAAGTTTAACAGCACAGGCAGTGTGCCTTCATGAATATGCAAGGCGAGCTGTCATACTGTACAGGAGCAGTCCCTCCCATGCAGGAATAAGTTATTCCTGCACGGCTGCTTGCTGAATCCAAGGGTATGTCTGATTGGTTTTTAATATTTGAATTGACAATGAAACTCTTGAATGTTTGATGTTTTTCAGAATGGTTTTAATTAGCTCTCTTCATTGATTGGTCTTGTTTGCATTTAAATATGAGGGAATGATTTACGTTTTTTTTAACAGATCTGAAGAATGTTTTTTAACTCAAAAGTGCTTATCTGCAGTATGTTTCATGTTTGTTTTTGTTTTATTAAAGTATATGCTTTGGACTGTGGTAGTTGGATTGAGTTTCATTTCAAAAGATCATACAGTTTTTAACAGTTTCAGTCCATGGTTCTTGCACCAGTTACTTGTTTGGGACAAACCTTCTTGCAGAATGCCTAAGTCATTTGAGGATTCAATAACTGCTCCTAGCTTCCAGTTATCTGCAAATTAAGCCAGGTGGAGCCCTTTGGAATTGGCTTTTACTTCAAAGAAGCAAATGCCAAACTGGAAAGGTCTTCACATCAAACTGTAGGAGACTCGACTGATGATTGTTCTCTTTGTGGATGTAGCTTCACCCATTTTCATCTTTTGCATCCTATCTCTGAGCAGTTGGCAATCCAGTGAGTGATGTACGGGTTTATTCCAAACGTATTTAGCTCTTCTACTATGCCTGATTGGGGCATTGTATCAAAAGGTTTGGCCAGGTCAAGGTATGTGTTGTATACTGTTTTACCTTCATCCATTGCTTTGATGACCTTTTCAAAGAAGTCGACCAGGTTGAGTAAGCATGATCTGCCATTAACAAATCCAAACTGAGACAAGTCCAGTGTTTGGTGGTCTGCTATTTTCTTATTGATTAATTCCATGATAAGTCTTTCCATATGAGACTGGTCAGACTTATGGTTCTGTAATTGCCTGGGTCATTTAAAGATTCTCCTTTATGCAGCCGAATGACTGTAGCTGTTCTCCAGTTGCTTGGTACGAAATTGGTATGCAGGCTGAGGTTTAATATTGTTGTTAGGGCTCATAGTACTGGTTTATTGAGTATTTATACACATTTTGTTAGCTAGGGTAGTGCTGGTGATAACAATGGAACTTTTTTAGCAACTGCATTAGAAATGATACAACAGTGAGGCAAAAATATGATACACAAGGAATTATCAAATGTAAAAATTAAAATGAAAATGTGGGAATAGACATGTATACTTAGAACAGAGAAGTAAAAGATAATTATGGTATTATTCAAACCAAAGTAAGAGTGACAAACACATTTGCTTTTTTATTTCTTAATATTTTAGTCTGAATTCAATCATAAACCAAAACTCTTATCCTAAAACCACTTTTTCAATAAAATGAGGACTTGCTTTGATGCAGGATACTTTTGCCAGTATAGTGAGTACGAAAATGTAAACCCCTGCTAAAATGCAAGTTTTTTTTTTGTTTAAATTTGTTTTGTCTATGTCTTCTTCTCAGATTTTGTATGCCTCAACCTATGGTTTTCGTGAGGGGTATATAACACCATGGTCCATGCAGCATAAATGCAAGCAAGGCACACATTGAATACATATACCGCAGATTATTTATGGTTAAACATTAACTGTAAAATCAGAGACAGTTGAAGGCATACTTCTTAACGTCTTTGCTCAAAAATTCCGGTTAAGGCCAAAAATGGAGGAGGAGGAGACAAAGGCCCACACAATTTGTAAATATTTCTGTAACTGAATTAAAAGGTTAACAGAATAGTACGTTTTGCATAAATATGCATTTTTCTAAACAGAAAGAAGTATGAAACTAATGTTTGGCATCATTGACTATGTATATTCCTCTGTAATTCACTAGAAAATAAATAAAATGTTAAGAAGGACTAGGTAAAAAATATGAGGCAAAGTTCAGGGATGGCCTACAAAATAAGAAACAGGAAAAGTGCAGTTGGAAGGATATTTATTGCAAGTTAAATATATAAGCTACTTTTAATGCTTATTTTAATACCTATGAGTCTCACTTCAATACAATGCGTAATGTGACAGTGTTTGTTCTAGTTGGAGCTCCTTCAAAATAAGGCTGTAGCCGGCCTGTCACTAGAAATATCCACTCATTAATTAACTCATTGTGTAGCTATTATATTTTCTTTGACTAGCAATGAACTACATTTACTTGGTGCCACCCACAATTTCATCTCAATAGCTAACAGTGTGCATTTTGTAGTTTAATGTATTCCATTCACTTTCCAGCCTAGTTAAATCATTTGTTTGATGTGCATGTGGTAGCATCTGTAGCTTTAGTATAATTTCCCTTAGATTGAGAGAAATATTTACAACTTACATATATAATTTCTTCAACAAGTCTTGTTTATTAAAAATGTGTACACTTTTATCAGATCACCAGTTTGTCCTGCATAACACATTGAATATTGACATACACTGTTCGACCTCACTACATATAAAAGGGTTTCTGACAGATGTTATTCTCTTAATGAGAGATCATTAAACATGTTCTTTGTGTTCCATTAAACAAGACTTGTAAGGGTTCCATAGGGAGTTAGCATAGTTCTGCCTGGACTTCATCAGCACATGACAATCAGCATTGATATGCTCACTGATAAAGCTTAGCATCAAAAACTCTGCTAAAATATTTGTATTCCTCCATAAGGATGATCCCTTCATCACCCACAGTATGTCCTATTTCAAAAATCCATTTATCATATCATACCAAGTTCTCTCTTTCAATGGCCTTCTTTGTATAGCATTATTGCTGTACCATCCAAATTTGCTGGATGATGAATAGTGTAATTTAGTGTTATCGTCTTTTGATCTCATCATGATATTTGCATCATCTACATATTTAATCCATTAAAGTCTCATTTTACAGGACTCATACACATTTTTGTGAATTAAGTTGGGGTACTTAACTCTCTGACTACTGCTTGTGTGAAAAAAACTTGAAATGTGTTACTGAGTCACTTATGTATGTATGTATGTATGTATGTATTTATTTATTTTACTGTAATTGGACAGCTCAAGTATACATATTTATGAATGGGACTATAATTGCTGTGTATGGTGGTTGTCTTTAGATGATAATGACTGACCCTACTGTCATGATCAAGCTAAGTAATTATTAGCTTGGCTTTTCTGAGCTTATGTGAATTTAAGCAAATCAAGTTAGAATACTTAACTGTGACTATTTTTAATTAAGATTAGACATTTGAAGTGTATACCATCAAGTGCCTGCAAATGATGAATTTGGACATTGGTACATTGCTGACATTTGTCAGCAGTTGGAGTAGTCTTTTATGGATGAAATGTTCTGAGATAGCTAATTTTTTTATTGGGTAGTAAATTTTGTTTTATTTATTGCCAGAAAAATGTTCAGGATGATGCAGATTTAAAACAAACAAGCATTTTGCATTATTATATAAATAAATATGAGAGATAACTATACAAGTAAACAAATCAAGAAGATAAATCCAGAAAAACATGCATTTATGCTTGGTCCAAAAAAAAAAGTTTGAGTGTCCATGGTTTAGAAACTGCTCGGGGCCCTAGGTGCAGTTAATCCTCCACTGCATAGACACACTACACTACTTTGCTGCTAGCAAGTATTATGCATGATCTACAAGAATACGGAACAGTAAACAAACTGAAATGTATGAATGACTATAAGCCATTTTTTATAGTAGTTATGTGATAAACTGAGAAAGTGTTGGTGTGGTTACTTTGGAGCAGTCCTCAGTACTGTATCAGTATTCAATATCAGTTTTGTTTCTAGGAGTAAGGGAAGCTTTTCTCAGCACTGTTTTTAAATAAAACACTTTAGATGTAAAATGTCATTTGTTAAACTAGTAGTTTACATTCTGCATCCCTCAAAAATCAAAAAGCAAAAAACAAGAAGAAGCCAAACAAATCTGTTTGGAGTATATTCATTGTTAACTAGACCAAAGTATTTTAATAAGATACTTGCATTCAACATTTTATACAGTATGTGCATTCTGCTTTTAATAGCACACTCACTGATCTAAAAGCAGCTGCATGTATGGCCATAATGGGAAAGGCAGTGCTCTGTTCTCCAACTGTATGACTTAAATTTCCCAGAGTGTGAATTTCTGTACAAAAGGCAAAATTAAAGTTAGAATGGAAGCTGTTGATATCTGCTCAGAAGTGGTTTCATTTTATGAATGGAAAGTAATGATGAGTGAGTCATATACTTATTTTTAAGTAAAACAACAGACTATGGTACTAACATACATCTTTACAGCATGGAAGGCTGTGTACACTGATTTTCCATGGTTTGAAGTTTTTCTCAGAACAAAATACTTTGATAATGGTGACGTATTTAAAGGCACTATAGCAAAAAAGGGACAATGCAGGCTATATAAATACCAAAACGCTTTGAAAATCCAGCTATATTCTGCCTGTGTATTAGGCTGTCTCTATATTGCCTTGCCACCAGGCAATTTTAGCTAGAGCCTAGTTTTCTGCATTTCCTTACAGCCAGAGTATGCATGAAATCACTCTGTTTTGCTGACCTAAGTTAAAAGGTACACATAGATGTCCTCAGTACATGATGGGGAAACAAAGGAGGTGCTGGCCTGCATTACTGTACTATTACATAAAGTGGTTGCTAAGAATGCAGCTATCAGAGCAAAATAGCAATGGCAGGTTAATTATGTGGAGTAGTCTGGTTGCCTGGATTATGCAGAATATGAACTGGAAATCCAGGCTAGGAATCTGACACACATTTACTTCAAAAATCATTTGTTTGCAGAAAAAATATTGCTGTGCACATCAAAATCACCAACAAGGAAAATTGATCAAACACTGTTATATGTGGATCACTAGGATACACAGTAGGACATAAGTATCAGATCCATTTCTGTTATTCAGCAAAATGATTCAAGAGTATTGAAAGAGGAATGTCGTTCCTGCAATGGACATGTCACAACAGGTACCCTACACAAGGAAGCAGCTTCAAGGGGGAGAAGTCCAGTAAGACGAATCATAGTAAGATATATGAAATATATGAATCATGAATATACCGAGCTATAACAAAATAGAAAACGGTGAGGGCAGGAACTGTTATGCTTGCAGCACAAGACAATTTTGCAGCCTGCATTCATCTTAGAGAGGGTTTATCTTAGCCATCTTGAAAGCCAAAGCAGCTGGTTCCCAAAGTCAGCTGTGATTTACAGACGAGAATCTGTTCATATTTATGCAGACTCAAGAAGTGGAAACTTTCACTTGCCTTGAAAAATGATTAGTGCTTGAGTGTTCATCAAGCAAATCAGAGCATTCAAAAGAAAAGAAAACATAAGGACTGTAGACGATGGAATGTGCCCACCATAAAATTCTTCTGAAGAGAAAGTACAGTTGTGTAAGTTGAACTTATCATAACAGTAGATTCTCAGATCATACCATTCAACCTCTTAGCACAAGAAAAGTGAACAAAGCCAAAAATAATGTGGGGCAAAGGCCAAAAAATAGAGAACATTTTTAATTTCCCTATAATAAACTTAAAAAGTTGGTAGAAAAAAAGGTTTTGTGTTCACATACATTTCAAAAGGATATTAAGTCTAAAACTCAAATATTTGTCATTATTTAGTTACGTCAGTCCTCAAGGATTTGCCAGAAAAACACAAATTTTAAGACGGAAAGACCAAAAATATCAGGCAAAAATATGGACATTCCACAATAATCTGGACAATTAAGAGGTATGGTTCAAATGATCACTGCTGCAGTAGCCTTAGCTATATGGGGGTTCTATCCTGCAAAGGATACAACAGCTGGCCAGCTTCCAAAACTTCAAGATACCTTCCACACATCCAAACTGTCAAGCAGATCAAACTGAGTTGAT
Source organism: Protopterus annectens (assembly GCF_019279795.1). Taxonomy (NCBI): domain Eukaryota; kingdom Metazoa; phylum Chordata; order Ceratodontiformes; family Protopteridae; genus Protopterus; species Protopterus annectens. The sequence goes on along the minus strand of NC_056731.1, from coordinate 1,454,182,233 downwards.
TAAAAGACAAATTTGGACACAAAGCCCCTCACAGCTTTCCTACCAGCAGAGAGAGGGAGGCTGAGCCATGAAAGGGCAATGCTAGGAACAACAAAAAATAAATGTCTACACCCTGGCATAAAAAACACACCAAAAAAACAAGGGGAATGGAGGGAGGGAATGGCTACTGCAGAAGTGATCATTCAAGCATCTACTGTTATGGTAAGTACAACTTATACAACTGTACTATGTTCATCATATTGATAGCTGCTGCAGTAGCCTTAGCTATATGGGTAGATTACCATAGTTAACTACATTCGGGAGGTGAAAGGAGAAGGGTCCATGAGACCTAGGAGAATGGTCCTAGTAAAGCTTGATCTAAACCTAAAAAGGGAATCTGGCTTATAGCCCTTTGCAAAAGTATGTACAGAGGATCAAGTAGTAGCTTCTAGAATACTTCTAGAATCCAACCTTTTCCAAAAAGCCATAGATGAAGCCAAGGCCGTAGTAGTTGGGCCTTAACCCTGCCTGGACTATATTTGTTATCATGAATATAACAAAAGGAAATAGCCTTAGAAAATTTGGAAAGAGCCTGTTTTGACACAGGTTGCCCCTTCTTCTTACCTTTACATTACATGAAGAACTGATCCAAAGATGTGAGACATTTAGTTTTGTCAAGATAGTACCTGAGTTGTCTGTGGACATCCAAGCTCTGGCATATCCTTTATCTCTTATTTTTAGGTTCAGGAAAGAAAACAGTGAGATGGATAATGTGGCTTAAAGTAAATCCAAATACCACTTTAGTCATAAAAGAGGGATTAGTTCTCAAAGAAACCCTGTCGCTATGGGAAATAAGAGAAGGTTGACTCAACATAAGATCTTGCAACTCAGATACCATTCATGCAGAGTAAAATCAATCAATACAATCAGTAAAAATCAGCAATCACTGATTACTGTTAAGAACCTCAAGTCAACCAGAGTAGCTGATTTGAATGGAGTAAGTTTCCATATATTTATTTATGGACATTTGTTTACCAGGAAAGTCTGACTGGGTAGAATTCCATTTTCAAAGGATGCCTGGGTAGAAAAGCTCCAAATTATTGCAAAACATTTTAAGAGCAATAATTTTACAGTCTTCAAAAAATAAAACAAAAACATCTGCAGTTTAAATAATTATAACAAATTAGACATAATATAAAAACATTGGTTAAGAATCAATACAAGGTATATGACAATAATTTAATATCTAGAGAAATTTTAGACTATTTGCAGAAACGGTAAAGGTAAGTTGGTATAATACAAATAGCAATTGCAATTTTAAGTGCAGGAAAAATAGGATTATGGTGTATTTAGAGGGAAAGTCAAGGAAAAGAATTAGTAAGGAAGTAAGCAAACAAGGGAGAGTAAGCAGGTATAAGGAACGAAAATGTATTTGCTCCCATTTAGGGATATAGTTTATCCTGGTTTCGAGTAAGAACAGAGTCAGACTTTAGCAAGGAAGTCTTTCAGAGGGGTTTTGAAGGATGACTGGGAGGGTATAGACTTGATGAATACAGGTAACGAGTTCCAGGCCTTAGCAACCTTCTATGAGTACAGACAATGCCCAGCAGATTTGCTAGGTTTGTAGACAGGCAGGAGTTTTTGGTCAGTGGATCGCAGTGACCGACTGGGAACATAGTTATGCAGAATGTTTTTTAGTGCTGGACATGCAGATGAATGCTGAATAATTTTATAGGTGGTAAGAAGCTGTGTATATGTTAGTTGATTTAACAGTTCTAACTAATTTAGGCTTTTCAATGAAATACAGTGATGGGTTCTGAAAGGAGTATGTGCTGCAAATTTAGCAACTTTGCTATAGCATTGCTCTTGTTATAATTTTTGTGAAGCCTGGAGGTTAGTAAGGATGGCAGCACCTTATAGAAGAGTGGGGAGACAATAAGTAGTGGCAAGTGTAGTTTTAGTTGTGTCATTGAAAATGTTTTTTTGCTCTGTAAAGCATCCCTAGTTTTTGATGGGTTTTTCTTATGCAGTTTTGTATGTGCAGGTTTAATGTAATATTACCATCCACTATTACCCCTAATAGTTTTCTGTGAGAAGTGACTTCAATGGTTGTATTATCAAGAGAGGACTTCAAATTTTGTTTTTTCATGAGACAGGGATTTGGGGAAAAAAGTAGCAGTCTGGTCTTTTTTGGGTTGAGCATTAGTTGTGAGTAATGAAGCCATGTTTCAGTGTCTGTTAAAGGTTCTGAGTAAATATTTGGAGGTGTGCCATGTTGTCAGATATGCAAATGAGAGTGGAATCATCTGTGTATTGTATTAGTGTGGCTTGTTGTGTGGAAGTATAGAGGGTGTGGGTGAAATGATAGAGCCTTGTGGTACATTGGTGGTGACAGGGAGGGAAGGATAGAGCATTGCGTGCCATTTTACTTATTGATCCTTATTGGACAGGTAGCTTATGAACTACTAAAGGATGGGTTGAGAGAGACCTAGTGAGGACATTTGAAGTAGAAGTTTGCTGTGATGAGCTGTGTTGATAGCTTTACACAAGTCTAGAAATAAGAAAGAGATTAGTCTGCCATTATTTCTAGATTTATTTACAGTTATCTATATAGGTTACAAGGGCAGTATTAGTACTATGGGAAGGACAGAAGCCATATTGTATAAGGGACAGGAGTTCTTCCTGTAGGAGATAGTCCAGCAATTGTCTTTGAATATACTTTTCAAGTATTTTGGCTAGGGGAGATACGATTGCTATAGGTCTAAAGTTATTAATATCTGTTGAATTTCATCCTTTGTGCAGAGGGACAATGTATGACTTTTTCCAGAGAAAGGGAATGTGGAATTCCTGGAATGACCTATTTATAATGATAGAGACAGGATAGGCAATGCTATTGGCTGCTATTTTTAGGTACTCGCTTGGAAGATCATCAGCTGAAGAAGATCATCTTTTAAGTTTGTTTAAGAGTAGTTTTATATAGGATGTGGGCACAGGTTTGAAGGTGAAAGTGGATATGGTGATATGTGGCTGTTGGGCAGGGCTGGGATTAGATGTTAAGGAATCCTTTGTTAGAAATGCTATACTGTCTATAAAATAATAGTTGAACTGTATTGCAGTTTCAAGTGGAGGTAGGAAATTTAACTGCGTTGGTGGAGCAATTGTCTCAAAAAGTCTCTGCTAATACAGCTAGCAGAGGCAATTGCAAACAGTCAATATCCCAGTTGCCTGCATCTAATGTTGATTTTTCATTTAGTGGGATTACTTCAGCTCAAAGATCACAGGCAGCAGCCAACAGCCAAGTGGAGGGCTTAAATCGGGAGACTGACAACCGAAATGGAGTCGGAAGAGGCAGGATGCTGTATAACAGAAATCCCTCCCTCAGGTATTGGATTGAGGATGGTGAGAGACGGCAATTCTGTGGAATGGTGAGTACAGCTTGTCCTGGCACAGTGGATACCCATATTAAATCATTGGAGGAAACCATTTCTAAATTCCGACGGCTGCAGCATGAAAATGGATATCTTAGGGAATGTGTTCGAGCTGAGAGAATCCCTAAGGGACTGATGCTATGGAAATACCCATCGGGACTAGTTCAAGACACTGAACTGAACTGTGAGTTGATTACTCTCTTTAACAGACATCATTGTGAGCTGTTAAATTTGGTAATAAGAGACAATGAGAGAAAGATGGGACTTTTAAATGATGCTATTTTGAAAATTGATAATTCACTTAAATCTGACTTGTTTGAAGTGAAAAAGGATGTGTATTTTAATGTATTTATAAAAGTTGATCAGATGATGTCTGAGTTAAGAGAAAAATAGTGCAAAAAGCTGTTAAGAGATCAACAGGAATATGAGAATGGTATAGCATACCCCCACCCCCAGCAATTAGACAGGTGCCCAATGGTACTAACAGTACTAATAAAAGTGAGGCTGGTATAAGGGATAAGCACACAACCTCCTATTCAGAAATACAGACCCTTTAGCCCACCCCCCTCTGTGGAGGTCCAAAAGACTGAGGAATGAGAGGGAGGGTTATTATGGCAACATTTCTTACCAACAAAGGGGCAGAGAGGGACCTGGAGGGGGAAGAGAGGAGAGGGGGGCACCGGACAACACATTTTACAATGATTAATGGAATATTATAAGGATAATTCTGATGATATAAACATTTTTAATTGTAATATGATCTCCAATACCAATGGAGATTTTAAAATCTATAATTACAGTGGTATGGTGATCTCAGAAAAATGCCCAGACATTTTTGAGAAAGGATTTATATTTGTTCCTTCATGTAGAGCAAAAATAGATGAAGTCATGTTGAATTTGAAACTTCTTGTAAGGAAATTAAATCTAGCTTTTTATTTTAAAGACCATGTAAGTAGCATTGATTTGCCATTAAATGTATGTAAGAGGCCAAGTGTATTTAACCCTCCATTGTATCCAGTTGTGTCTATATTTGAAAAAATATTTGAGACGGAAATCCGTCAATTATGTAGGTACAACAGTGGTGCCAGACAGGGAAATTTAAGCTATGCGGAATCCCTAATATTAAAAAATATGCAAGAAAGATGACATTAGGGTTATGAAACCTGACAAGGGAGGGGGGATAGTTGTTACGAATAAAAATGACTATACAAACAAAATGTTTACTGTGTTGTTCACAGATACATATGAAGAAACTAGTATTAATGAAATGAATGTTGCTTTTCACAAAATTCATCTTTTGTTGGAAGACTTACTATTGAACAACCAAATCTCTCCACTAGAGTTTAGTTATTTACAAGTGAAAAACCCAGGAATACCAGTTATATTTTGGATTCCTAAATTCCATAGGGATATCTATGATCCCCTATTTAGATCTATTGGTGACACAAGGGCCTCTAAGATGTTTTTCATGGCAAAATATATTGATTTTTACATAACAAATTTACTACATTAATATAATCCCTGTTTAAAAGACTCTTGGGACTTCTTGTCCAGGATCTCCCCAGATTTGTATGCAGAAAATTTAATTTTTGTGACCATTGATATAGTAGACCTGTACTCAGTTATCTCACATGTAGTAGGGGTAGACTGGCTGTATTCCTTTTTATGGCAATATGGTGGCTTAGAGCATAGCAAGGCATTAACTATGAGAATGTTAACGGAAGCAATACTTGGCAACAATTTAATTCTGTCTGAAGACCAATTCTTTAAACAAAAAACAGGAGTAGCTATGGGGGCAGCATGTGCCCCCATATTTGCCAGTATGGTTTTAGCCTATTGGGAGTTGAACTATGTGTTGAGTTCTGAGTACAGGGGGTCTTGGTCATTTTATGGGAGGTTTTTGGATGATATAATTATATTTTGGATTGATACAAGAGACAAATTGGAGGAATTTTTTTAACTTCATCCAAGGGACCACTACATTTTTGAAATTTACCATGACTACGTCTAGTGAGTGTATTAACTACTTGGACATTACCATTAAGAAAAAATGTAAGAATGAATTTGAATATGTGGGCTTTCTGTAAATATTAGACTCAAACCTAGCTCTTTCCTTACCAAAAATAAGGAAAGACCTAGGTTTGAGTGTAATATTTATAGAAAGCCCACATATTCAAATTCACTGTTACATTTTTCTAGCTGCCATCCATACCACCAAAAGAAATCCCTAGTAAAGGGACAAGTGGTAACATTTGCTAGGATGGTTTCAGAGGACACTGAATTTGAAACAAAGTACTGTATATATTGGAGCAGGATTTGGTGGAGTTAGAGAACTATGGGCGTATATATTCATAGAGAAAATATAACTGTAACTCCAAGGGGGTTATATATCTGGCCCTGTGTCAAAATTGTCCACATAATTACATCAGAAAAACAATAGGTTGTCTTAGGACTCAGATATACCAGCATATATATATAGCATAAAGAAAAAAGATAGGAATAACACATTATTTAGACATATCAAGGGAAATATGGAACATGGATTTAAATTTATTGTCATTGATCAAATACAGCAAACATTCAGGGGTGATTCCTTTAACGAGTGGTTACAATACAAGGAACTGCAATGGCAACTAAGGATTAATGCCATGGAATTTCCAAGCTTGAATGATCAATGTTCGATAAGTACTGTTTTAAAACTTAAAGCAGAGTTTGAATTATGATAAGCATTTGATATAAGTATGTTTTTTATTTAGACAGAATTGTTTTTTAATACAAAGTTTTTTAAGCATATTGTGATATATATATATATATATATATATATATATATATATATATATGTGTGTGTGTGTGTGTGTGTGTGTGTGTGTGTGTGTGTGTGTGTGTGTATGTGTGTGTGTGTGTGTGTGTGTCTGTGTGTGTGTTATTTATATATGTATATATCCAAGTGGTGTACTTCTGAGTAATGAGGTGCAGATTGTTATAATGGTGTGTATTGGTTACTGCATTATCCAATTAGAAGGGATGTGAGGATTATAAAATGTGGCTCTTCATTATTGTCTTTGTTCTGATGAAGTCATGTATACCTGTGGATGAAAGCGATAAACTAATAAATCAATTGTGGGGAACTTCTGGCTCCTGGTCCCCCTTTGTGAATTGTTTGGTTCAAAGTTTATGTTTTCGTATTTCAAGTGGTGAATTATCAGGAGAGGGGTTTGGGTTGTTTTTTTGGCCAGGATGTAAGATTTCTTTAAGGGACGTCCAAATTTTTTTAGAGTTGTGGTTAGCATTTTTCTGAAAATTATTATAATATAGCTTTTGTATTCATTTATTTGCTTTTTAGTACAATTGTGAAGCATTCTGAAGTCTTCAAGATGTTGAGGTGTTTTATATTTTTGTCATTCTTTCCATGCATTTTCTTTATCCTGCATTAGCATTTTACTCTTTTTGAATAGACAAATTGCATTATTTATTTTTAGTTTCTTCCATACCTGTCAACCTCTTAGAGCAAAAAATCTAGACAAAGCCTAAAATGATGGGGGGGGGAAATAGGGACAGATTTTAAATATTGCTCTTTATAACTTATAATGTTGATAGAATAATTGGTTTGCATTATCATGAATTTTCTGAAGGATGTGGAGTCTTAAACTCAAATGTTTGTCATTATTTAATGACTTCAATCCTCAGCTATTTGCCAGAAAGGGACAGATTTTAAGAGGAACATACCAAAAAATATGAGGCAAAAATCTGGACATTCTGCAGAAACCTGTACAGTTGAGAGGTATGGACTCTCTTCCTTCTAGGAGGTACAAGGTTATTTAGGATATTTAGAAAATTTGTATTGACTTTAAATACAGCATCATCTAAGGGGAGGATTTTTAGGAAGTTCCAGTTACTAGATAATAGTGTAGTAATGGACGTTTCTGGGTTAAACCTGGGAAGGTTACTTGTTGTTTTATAAATATGCTGTTTAAGTGAATGTGTGAGATGTCTAAATGTATCAGGAAATGAAGATCCCAAGGAGGGATGACCAGTTTTCTTGAAGATCTCTTATGCAAAACCCTTTTCAAGAATGTATTGAAATGAGATTGCATTGAAAGAGGAGGATCCATGGGCAGACATGAAGAAATGGACAATAAATGAACCTTGATAGAAGAATAAGAAAGGCCATAGGATAGTAATTCATGAAAATATTGTAAAACCAGATAACAGCTAGCCTTGAATGTGTGCTGCTTATGTTGTTGACACCAACTAGAATTTTTTTCCATTTGTTAATACATGATATTTTAATAGCAGGCTTTCTTACTTCCATTACTAAATGACGCATGTCCTCAGTAAACAGGTGCCTAAAAGTTATTAAGACTCTATCATTCAGAGAGTCTACTGAAGATGATTGATTTTGGGGTGTATCATACCTCCCTGTTGTTGTGTGAATAGAGCTAGTCTGTGAGGAAGCTTGTGGTAATTGCCCATGGCCATTTCCAAAAGAAGATAGAATGACGGTTGCTTAGTGTAGAAGAGAGGCAACACAATGATCTTGGGGGATTCTTTCTGAATTTTCAGAAGTACCCTGGATATTAGTGAAAAGAATGGAAAAAGTATACAGTAACATTCCTGTCCAAAGAAAAGAAAAGGAAACAGTCTTCCATGCCTTCTTTCATGCCTGTATGAGGAGATAGAAAATTCCTTGGACAGTTTGCAAAAGGGGAGCTGAAAAATCGTAGAGAATCTCTGGATCAGCATGCCCATTTCTTTATACTTGTTGATTTCCTCTGTAGCAGAGGGGCCAAACACTAAATCTCTATCCAAGATAGACTTTGTAATCTCATTTTTAAAATCATCTGGTGGAGAGTCTGAGAATGCAGTCATGCAAACCTCCTTAAAATAATACCAGTGGCCATAGTCCTAGAAGAAATATTAACCAAGTCATACATGCATTGAAAACAATGAGTAATGGCCTATGTAAAAGAAGAAACTAAGTTATATAAAGTGGATTAGTTCCTCACAAAAAGAAACTACAGGTAAAACAGTTCTCATACTTTCACAGTTTGATAGAACAAACTTTAATATATGATTCTGACAACTCGTAATTCTGAAAATCAAAGTCACAGAAGTATGCACTTTTTCCCCATACCTATTGGTAATTTCCCCATCCTTATCTCAAAGACTGCTTAGTAGGAATTAAATCTACAAAAGATATAGCTGCTTGGTCAAGTTTGGGAATAGTGTATACAAATTTAAAAGACAGGGCAACTTTATACATCCTATCTGCCCTTTTAGGCACAGCTAGCTGACTATCAGGAAAACTGCAGGCAGGGCAGGATGAATGGGTGTGGGTTCTAGAAATTCCTTTTGTAACAACTCATAGTATCTTCAGAGGGACTGAGAAACCTCAGTGTTCTCTCACTGAAAACATTGTCACATTTTAGCAATAGTCTCAGAGGAAGAGAAGAAAAAAACAGTCTATACATCCCCGCATCTTTCTATTCAGATTAAGAGTATTGAATCTCTTCAGGAAAAGAGGAATCCTCTTATGTTTACTAGAAACTGCTTTACAAGAAGGATCAATAGCCTGAATTAAACCCTGAGTCAGACTCAGTACATTACTCCTCTCCAAAGAAATTTGTGGAAGAGTGGATACATGCTTGGTTTTCTGCTTCTTTATGACAGGAGAAATTGGGCCAACTGATACTAATGGAAGCAGCTACTTCTCCAGTAATGGACACAGCATTCTGACACAACAGGAAAACCTTTTGTATTCCTTCTTCCAGGACTGAAAAGTGCGTCTCTCCCTTGCCCACTGAGGGGGCCCAACAGCTGCAGAAGATGCAACTAACTCCTGGTCCATAGTGGCTGTAGACACTACACTAGAGGGATTCAGGGTAAAAGACAAGCGGTCTGAGTAATAACAAATGGTCACAGCAGAGTCACCCACCTGTGGCTGATGCACATTGCTAGTCTGTTCTGATAGCAAAGACTGTTTGCTTAACTTTTTCTTATTGTGGCTGTAAGAAGTACCAACCTTGGGACTGGTAGTCTGTTCCAAGGTCAAGCTAAAAATGGTGCCTCATTCCCATTAAGGACAAGCTGCTGCTAACTACTGCCAGTCCACAAACATTTTTGACAGAAAAAAAACAGTAAAAAGCCTTTTAAAATACGTTGCCAGCCCCACAAAAGGAAAATAAACAAATTTTCTCCACAGAAAAAAAAATGTTTTACTTACTTTACACTAGTTTTAAATGAGTGTTCCATTTACAAGTACTTTACAGTGTCAAGACTGTCTATTAAAACATAACACTCCTAGCATTAAAACAACTTTTCCAAAGAGGAAAGTAATAAAAGATCAACAAAATCAAGAAAATGGAAGTTTTTCCCCCAAAGGGAACTTATCTACACAGCAAATGACAGCACAAGCCGACTATCGATCCTCAAAAGCCTCAAAAGAGTATACTGTTTGACAGTAGTAAAGCTCTGAAGGTCTTCATGCTCAGACTTGTCTTTTACTCAGTTCTTGATCTACTTGAAGATTTGGTTGCATGGAAGGTGTCCTGAAGCTTTAGAAGCCGGTTGGCTGTTATATCCTTGGTAGAATATACCTCCATATAGCTAAGGCTACTGCAAATGTGATGAGCATCTTACTGCAGCCTACAGCCTGTATTTCCATTCCAGATAGATGGTCCACTTCTAGACAGAGGCTACAGTAAGAGGATACAGTGGTTTGAGCAATGGAAGAGAAGTTCATCTAGAAGTTCTTCTTTGAGCACTGGGTGATTCAGATCTCCTGCTGTCAAACAGTTATGTATTAAATCTACCCATGAGACTCTTATCTCTGCAGGATGATGATAACAATGGGCTGATCATTTCCATGCCAGATGAATGTACTACACCAGCGATACTGAATTAAGTTTATTCTGGACGACTGGAACTATCTACATATAATCTGACAGATCTGGATTCTGCAGCACTGAAGATGTTTGAGATTCAAGCAGTAGCAGAACTTGTACTAGTAAAGGATGAAAGTTCTGATGTGGATTATGGGCTGCATTCTCCCTTCTCATATGCTTCTTTGGCAGATGTCAGGTTTTCTCTACTACATAATGCTTCTTGCACAAAGTAATGTTGTGAGCTACTAATTTTATACATATATCAGAGAAAGAGGGAAAGAGAGATGTAAGAGAGAGTTACCAAGGGTGAAGAGGAATTGTTATTTAGGTGAAGGTTTACAATGTACTGAATCATGTGACTGACCATGGATCTTTCTCCATGTTGAATTTTTTAACAGGCTGCAGCACTATCTTAGACCAAGATGAAGAAATAAAGACACATCATTTTATTTTATTTATTTTTTATTTATTTTACATTTGTTGACCGGGCTAGTCTAACTGGATATATGTCCATTTTCAGTAGAGGACCGGGGAGAAAAGCTCCACATAAAAAGAACAAACAGAACATTACAACTTCATTTACAGTTCACTTGTCACACAAAGCAGGTGTTTACATGGTAACTTAGCAATCATGATAGATAAATGTAAAACAAAATAGAACAATTCTCTCTTTTTTTTTTAAGTTTTTTTTGACCTAACAATAATAGAAGAAAAGAGTATTCAGAAGGATGTGGGAGATTCCCAAATCAAAGTTATAAATATGGCAGAGGAGAAAGAATAGTTATAAACAAGATTGGGAGAATTAGTTAAGGGCGGTGACTCATCTATAAGGCAATGACATGCTCATGCACATGCAGTAATTGCTCAGTAAAAGTGTAGTTGAGGTTACAATATGTTACAAAAATGAGAAATAATTTTGAACACATTCCTCATTATTATGCACGTGTGAGAAAAGAAAGGCTTTTATTCATCTACAAGAAGCCAGTGCACAGGATCAATATTTTTAGGGTCTAGCCCAGGACTTTCAAAAGAAAATAAGTGCATTAGATGGCCATCCTGGATTTGAAAGGAATCTTTAGCTTGCTTAGAATGTATACATATAGTTAGGACACTTGATTCACTGTGGGTAAGGTACATTTTTCCACTTGGGTTTCTGGAGATGACTTCAACCACACTATGTATAGCAATATCTTGAGATGGACAAGTTGTAAATGAAGGATGAAGCACAATGGGGGCAGCTATAAACAGCCTGGTGCAAAACTGACAATTATTTCAGGCCTGCAGAATTGGTACATGTTCAGATGGATTGTTAAAGCCTGACAGGCAATGTTTCTAACTATCCAATCTGAGAGAATGTCCTATAAAAGTAATTGGACCAGATGATGCCATGTCACCTTCTAGTACTGCACTCTGAATATATTATTATTATTATTATTATTATTATTATTATTATTATTTTGCCTTTGGATGATCTTGATTAAGTAACAGAAAGTTTCTCACAGATAATTTATAGGGAAGTTCATAACTTTTTCTTCCCTTTGTTGACTGGAAAAATCTCAGTACTGACATATAGAATAACAGATTTGCTCCTGCATGCTGACATACTGTGCATACAAATGGAACTCACTTATACAGTACATCGGTGCAGTGCAATGTCCCCTTGTATGCTTATGCTTTTATTTAAAATATCTCTAGTGTCTGCTACTATTGAGTGACACAAATCTTCAGCAATATCCCAGAAAATACAAACTTATTTTTTTTAAAAGGTTAGTGCAAAAGCAAGGAAAATCAGGATTGTTTACTTTCGCAGCACTTTTTGAGAGTTGAGAAGTATGCTTAACAACAGTACAGTAGATGATTGTGCTGGCAGCTATTCATCTCAACTGTCCAGAGATTTGCAAAACATCCCAGATTTCTCTCATATTTTGCTCTGTCCCTTATAAAATAGGTTAGGGATGCTGTTATGCAGCACATGCCATTACAAAGTCTGCCTGCTCAACAATAGTTCAGCAGATGGAAATCTTTTATTTGGTGTACTCTCAGTTTACAGTGGGTACACTGGTTGGGCTGGATAACCAGTGTGCATGGTTTTGAAGAGAAATTAACCTTTATTGTATAATTGATAATTTACTACTTTCAAGTATGGGGAGAGACCACAGAAGAGCATGGGCTGATCAGTAGAATGGTAGCACTGTCAAATTTGACAGCACAGTGTTTGAGTCATACACATGGAAATGAGATTGTTGTTGTTGCTTCTCAGTATTTGATTCATAAACATGGAAATGAGGTGCTTCTCAGTGTGACTTGCCATGTCTCTGCATTAAAATTTCTCTCCATTGTGTTAAATGACCAGCCCATATTGAACAATTAGCATGGACAGACAGACACTTTCCGAGTCTCAGAGTTAAGAGTTTGATTTTCTTTTTTATTCTTTTTTATTTTCAGATGTTTCATTCTAGCATTATATTTTGTTTGTACAGAGTTAACTTAGAGGGGCATCTTTTTGGTGAGGAATGATTTATGTATGTAGATTTTGCTGCAGTGTGACAACTTGCTTGCTGATACTGAAGTGAGTAGAAATGTGGTTTTATTTAATTATTTATATATTTATTTATGCTAAACTAACTGCGTCATGGGTGAGGAGGGCTAGGGTGTTTGAGATATCTATGTTTTATGTATGTAGAGCATTATATTTTACTTGTGGTTTCAGTGATTAGCATAGATTTAGTAGGTTTCAAACAATGTTAGTAGATTTGCTGCATTACCTAGCAGGTATATAAACTGCTGATGCCGAGTTAAGATTGCAGGTAATGCTAATGATTCAGCAGCAGCAGTGTAGACAGATAAACTTCCCACTGTGTGAGTACATTTTTTTAAGGAAAAATAAGATGTATATGCCTATATATATATATATATATATATATATATATATATATATATATATATATATATATATATATATATATATATATATATATATATATATATATATATATATATATATATATATATATATATATATATACATATATATATATATATATATATATATATATACACACACACACACATATATATATATATATATATATATATATATATATATATATATATACACATATATATAAAGAGAGAGAGAGAGATGTCGAGTCAAGATTGCAGGTAATGCTAATGATTCAGCAGCAGCAGTGTAGACAGATAAACTTCCCACTGTGTGAGTACATTTTTTTAAGGAAAAATAAGATGTATATGCCTATATATATACATATATATATATATATATACATATATATATATATATATATATATATATATATATATATATATATATATATATATATATATATATATATATATATATATATATATATATATATATATATATATATATATATATATATATATATATATATATATATATATATATATATATATATACACATATATATATATATATATATATATATATATATATATATATATATATACACACACACACACACATATATATATATATATATATATATATATATATATATATATATATATATATACACATATATATAAAGAGAGAGAGAGGGTCTACTTTTTAAAAGGTCAAAATTCCAAAACTTCAAAATTCACTCTATCAAAACCAGAATATTGAAGTTTTGAAACTTCAAATGTTCTTATTGGAGATCGCATACAGAGCAGAACAGCAAATTTACCGTTTTCCTCACTGTAGTGTGATCTTGGAGTTGGAATATTTATTTAATGGGAGTTGTGGGGTGTGCAGGGCGGTTTGCCTCCCTGCAAAAATGTTCTTTTTTTATTTTATTAAAGTTTCAAAGTTCCAAATCTTCAATATTCTCATCTTGGTAGACTGAATTTCAAAGTTTTGGAATTTCGACCTTTCAAAGTAGATCCATATATAGAGAGAAAGAGTGCCATATTGATACATAGATAGATAGTCCTAATTATTCATTAAAATGTTTTCAATATATAGTTAAAGATACATAATTTTATTATCAGCCTTCTAGCATCATTATTAAGAAATACATCATTTAATTACTGTCAATTATAAACAACTGCAGTACTCACTATAACAAAAGTAAGATGACAAAAACTGAAGTAAATGCATCATACTCTAAATACCATATTATTCAGCACAGGGTGAATAGTGTTTCATGGTTTTAAATATTTGTTTCTTTTGTTAACAAAAGTAGGGTGCACGGTGAGTAACTGGCTTGCAAGCGGCTTAACTGTGGTGCTCAGTATCACAGGACTAGTTTATCAGTTTATATTTTTCTGCTGTGACATTTTCCAGCATCATAATACATATGTAAATTGTTGCCATCCCGTTGTCATGAATTCAATATTTACAACTCTTAAAATCCAGAGTTTTTAGAGGTTTGCAAGGTTCCATGAAGTGATAAACACTTTGGTACAAGACTCTGGAAATCACTGGGACAAGCTCGTTAAGGTCATCCAAAGTTCAGATCTAGACTAGAAAATAAGATGGACAATCTAGTCCTATCTGTAGATAAAATCCTGACTAATATGCCTGAAATTAACAGTATAGTCATACAAAAATAGAGTAAATATAGAATAATGGGTTGCCAAAATGCCCTTTATGGAATTATCATAATGCAAATGAAGGTTGTAAAGATATTGGATAGTAAGGTAGTCTTATCTAATCACTAAGTGAAAATAAAAAACACCTTCAAAATAAACTAATGACTTAGAAAACCATCAAAAAAGAAGTTACTTAATTCTTGTTAGCCTTAGACAGAATGTGGAGGGTAGCTACATTTCAGAATGTTTAGAGGAATCTCTATCAGTCACATTAAAGCTACCTTTACCCCATCATACCTGAAAGAACACACAGATGATTCAGGCAACCATCAAGCCCTGATGACCCACCAAAGGCAGTCCCGCCTTTGGTGACTGCAGCAACAAACTTAGAATTCTGGTGAGATTCAGGGAAGACAAGCATTTTTCTACCTGAAAGCATCTGATGTGTGACTTTCCCATAACTTTTCTTCACACACAATGACAAGAGCAAAGACTTTTGCAGATATGAGGCAGTTACTGCAGTGACATCCCTAATTAATTCAAATTTCTTAATTTACTTCAAAGTAAATGACACAATATTTATAGCAGTTTTTAACTGTACTGATTTGGCATTTACCTTTACATAATAACATGTACTTGTTTATCCAGTGGACAATCAGACCCCATCGAATGAAGCTTTGCCATCCAAAAGGAGAGGGAGAGGGAGAAGGAATGAAGCTTTGCCATCCAAAAGGAGATGGAGAGGGAGAAGGTAGTGAGAACACTAGTTAAAATCATGGCAATCCCAAGATCAGCTTCTGTGATGCCATCCTCCAACCTGTCTAAAGTGAACAACATCCTGAATGAAATGTAGCATCCATCCACCCTACTGGGGAAAGTTGGTGACCCATCAATTATTCACAGTTCCATAAAAAAAATAAATAAAAATACCACACTGGCAGCACATAATGATCAGGAAATGGGCAACTACAGTGAACCATCAGAACTCATGTTAATGCAGTTCTACAATCTTGGCATAAAACCTCCTACAAAGATTCCTCTAATAACTTTTTTTTCTCAGTGTGGTCAAAAGTAACAGGAAACAACTTTAACAAGACATTAAATTATAGAACGCTACCAGATTTGGTATCATGCTGTTTTGTTGTCTGAATCACACTAATTTGTAAAAAGACTCCCCACCAACAACCCCATCATAAACAGACTTGAGCAGATAGTGGTTTGCAGTCACAAAATAAATGTCTCTTTAATTGAAGGTGCATCTTCAGAGTTATAGAGAGGCTGATTAATGTTGCTGTTTATCAAGTTTAACTTACCGCTTTAATTTTTCACTTGCAGAGTAAGTAGTCTTGCACTTTACTTTTCAGTATGGAGTGCATGTTTTGACTTTTTTGTAAAACCTTATATTACTTGCATTTTGTGATCTCATTCCTAGTATCAGCTACCACCTTGAGATCATTTATTTATGAGAGACAACAAATAATGAAATGTTTAGCAATTACTTAAAGGTGTTCAGAATGTAACACACATAACACAAGTACACACACAGATGCACACACACACACACGCACACACACACACACACACACACACACACACACACACACACACACACACACACACACACACACACACACACACACGCATGCACGCACACACACACACACACACACACACACACACACACACACATATATACAGACCCACACACACACACACACACACACACACACACACACACACACACACACACACACACACACACACACATTCGCCCTATAGCATCAGCTCCAGGGTGGACCATGGCTAAGTGGCTGCCCAGTATACTGCTCACACTATTGTTTTGTTGCATTCAGCACAGTTAACTAAGTTTTATCAGCTAATATATTGAACACAACACTTGATTTTTTTTTGTTATTATTTACTGTATATTATTTTAAAAAAGTATTAAATAACACAACATGGTACTCTTGTAAATGTATTTAATGTTTGGAGGTTGTAGAGGATTATATAGTAAGGGTGTGGTCTTTGTGTATGCATGCAAATGGCCACTCACAGTATAATTTAAATGCTTTTTAGGTAGCTGTCTTTGGCCACATACTGTAACTGTAATGGAAAATCAGCACCGGTAGTTATTTACTGAAATATGTGAGTCTGGCTTTCCATGTTGTTAGCTTATAAATATCAGCTTCCTGTTGACTGTGCACTGATCTCTACAATAGCTGTATTAGGTAAGATGTTGAATGAGGCAGGAGCAGGAGTATAGCCAAATATATTAATTTTATACTCACTGTCTTAGAATGTACACCTCTCCAAATTATGTTATCAGCACATTGAATCATTTTTGTCCTCTTTCCCCTATATCAGGAAAAGATGCTTTCATATGAGCTGGCTTGTCTGTAAACCACAATATAAATAGGTCTGCATTGCAGGCATTAATTTTCAGACAGTTCCAGACATTACCTTTTGTTGTTTTAGACATTATTTTTCTCACATATGCTTAGAAAAAGTAATTTTACTCCCTTGACTACAGTGAGTATGCCAGGCAACAGCCTTGACCAGGAAGCATATATCTCAACTTATATGCTCAAGAATTGCAGACATAGCTTAAAATAATGGGGGAATAAAGGATCAAATAGTATTGTAACTTACTAAAATGTTAATTGTAAAACAGGTTTGTATTGACATGTTTTCAGAGTGATAAGCAGTATGAAACTCTAATGTCTAATATATGGCATTATAGACTGACTGCAATCCTTACTGATATACTAAAAAATAGAAACAATGTTAGTTATGATATATATGGGGAAAATATTAGGCAAAATCAGGGACAGCTGAAGTATATGGCAGTAAACTCTTCACTGGCTACTTGCATCATTGCTGATGGAGAACAAAAGCACAGCTCTCAGCCTTTCACTTCCAGATGTAAAACATTTCCCTGGATTTACTATTCCTCCATGCAGAACTAGCTCAGTCCTGCATGGAGGTGGCTGTTTAGGAGCAGGACGGGAGTGTGCCATAGTAATGAGGCACGCTGCCTGAGCTCCTAATCTTACACGGAGCATGTAAGAGTGCAGGGGGTGTGTTTGAGAGCAGATCTCTCAGAATATACATGCCCCCGCAATGAAGAACAGCAGAAAGGGGTAAAAAATGATCGAGACCACTCGTAGGTGTCCGCATATCCCCACCAACAGTCCCCTTCATGTACAACAGCAAAAGTATACAGAAATAAAATGTTCAAACCCGGGTTTTTTTTTTTAAATCTGATAAAAGCTAACCATAGGTGCGTGGGTGTGCCCATCGCTTAGCTACGGTTAATGCAGTTTAAATGGCTGAAGATGATAACAAGGAAGATATATGCACATGACGCAGCATAGCAATAGGGTAGTGGGCAGAGCATTTGCCTTACAAGCAGGCATTTCAGGTTCGAGTCCCACTGCAGCACATTTCATTTTCCATGGCAAAGCATGTTATGACTAATATTATTGTTGCATAACCCACTAAATAGCATATATTTATGAACTGGAGTACTGCAGTAAATGCACATGTGAGGTGTCAGTGTCATAATGAATAAAGCACTAGTAAGCAGATTTAAGCACCGGTAAGCAGTAGTAAGCATATTTAAGCACTAGTAAGTGAGATTAAGCCTGTTTGCATGGGGTAAGCAATGCACACACAGGTTAAACAATTCTGAAGCTAAATCTCTGTAAGCATATGTAACCAGAGGTTAGCATTACTTACCCTTGCGCCAACCCACACAAACCCACTTAAAAATGCTCAAAAGTGCCTTAATCTCTCTGTATCCAGTGGCCCTTGTTCTGCCCATACACAAAATAAACAGCCATGCAGGTCTCGAACCCAGGACCCTATACACAACAGTCATAGTAGTTAACCACCAAACCATCACAGAAGTACAGAAGAATGAGGCATCAGCAAACAAGTCTTCACCATTGTAAAACCAAACTGAACCTGTAAAAGGATCCATATACAGACATATGTGCCTTAACCCACTACATAAAACAAATATGTGAACTGGAGTAAAGCAGTAAGCCCAGAAGTCAGTTGTAATTGTAACAGAGTGGTGGTCCCCAATAAAACACCAGGACCCCATACAGTGTATGCACACATGAATCATGGATAGCAGGCATACATATAAGGTGTAATGAATAATAACTCAATGCCAAAAGGAAATTATAATGCAAACTCTAATGTAAGCAATGCTAAGCATTGCACAGGCCAGCCTAGGAGGTGTAAGCAATGTGTAGGTCAGCTAACTCAATGTGCCCAGTGTTATACCCCTTTAAACAATGCCAACCCTAGGTAAGCAGGTTTGTCCATAGTCTAGCTTAGCCTTTTCAAAACTGGCCAATCACGGAAAAGTGTGGGAAATCGGCCCTACTTAAACCCAAGAGGCGGGAATACTTCTCATAACTGGTTGTAGCTTCCCCTTGCAGGCACAATAGCATTAAGCAGATAAGGTGTGCGCTTTCGGATGCAATGCTGGCGCGTCCAGGAGCCCAGAGTCATGGCAGGACTCCTTGTCAAAGACTATGATCAGAGACTGCTGCAGGGCCAGTACCAGGGCTCCCAATATAAGGCAGAGGCCTGGGACCATCTTGCCCATGACCTCACCAGTGTCACTGGCATACCCTGAACTGGTGAGCAGGTCAGGCATCACTATGCTGATCTGAAGCAGTGTAAATGGGACCTCTTGGACCAGTGCATCCAAGAGGCTAGAGCAGCAGGGGATGTTCCAGTTGTGTGTAAGTATCAGCCCACTATGTGTGTAATAATTGCCAGCTCAGGTATATCATGGATAGGTATGGTTAAATATTCCTCTTATGTCTCCCCACATCTGCAATGGAGTGAGCCATGAACCAGAAGGCCCACGTCAGTCACCTTGTGTTGCGATGTGAGGCAGGTCAGTAATACTCATGCATTTACTGTCATAGGACATAAAACTAAAATAAGTAGTAAATCAATTTCCTGTATAAAACCTGTATTGTTCAAGGCAAGTACTGCATACACTGGAGAATATGGTAGGAAGAGTCTTATATAGTATGTATATAAATAAAAGCGTAACAGCCTGACAATAAAGGTCTAACTGCTGGACTGCATGTGTATACTCTGGTATCATATGGTAATGTAGATTTGCAATCATGTAATAGTACTGTTGTATTAAGCACTGTAACCCACACCGTGCAACATAAATTGAATGTGTAGGAATGCCTGTATATGACTGGTGTAATTCCCAGAGGCGATTTAGCACAACTGAGAGACACATAGACAGAATACAGGGGAAATGCAGCCGACAAAACCCAAATAGCACATGCAACTGAGATGTGAACTGTTGTTTTGTTTAGCACACACAGCCATGGTGCAAATCTTGCCAGTGGTAGTAGTCTGCATGCAGAATCATACCCCACAACTGTACAGATATGTCCAGAATGTCCAGTAAAGTGGCTCATATCTGTTGTCTATCAACCTGACCCCTGGGAAATCAGTGGGATGACCCCAGACATATAGGCAGCAAACAGGAAATGCAACTGATTGACACACATCTATGAGAACAAAGCTGGCAAACTAGCAACTCCCTAAAACCTTATGAGACTAAGAAGCCACGTATATCCCATTTACACCCCAACTTGTCAAGCTGTGGTCAGAGTGTGTACAGTAACAGAGTGAGATATATGTGCATAATAGTAATGTGGAATCTGGTACTGTGTGGCAACATTTAAGTAGTGCTAACAGACATTTCTCACACAGGCCTGCCACATACCAACACTGTGCCCAGAAATTCAAGAATGATGCCCTGTACTGGTACTGTTTACATTGGTATTGTATGGCATTGTGACTGATGCAGTTGCTCTGAATAATGAGGTATTACACATCACTGTCACCCACCCTGTCCTACAAAATATTACTGTCTAGGAGAGCTGTATAAGAGTGTTGTAATACTAGGTCAGAATGCAAAAGCACAGGGGATTAATAAGACAGAAAGCAGATAGGAGATATACAGCAATATCTATATAGCAGACATAACTGTGATGGACAGTGTTTAAGTTGTAGCAGACACAGCCATGGTCTGAATCCTTGGAGTGGATGTAAGCTGCATACAGAATCATACCCCACAACTGTACAGATGAGGCCAGAATGTCCAGTATATGGGCCGATATCTGCTGCCTGTCCCCCTGTTAAGTCTGTGGGATGATCCCAGATGTTTAGCCAGCAAACATGGAATACAAGTGATTGTCAAACATCTATGAGAACAAACCTGTCACTGTAGCAACCCCCAAAACTGTTAGGAGAGTAATATTTCAAGTATGTTCTATCTACACTCCCATGTTGTCAAGCTGTGACCAGAGTGTGTGCAGTAACAGAGTGAGATGTATGTGCATAATACTAATGTGTAATCTGGAAGTCTGTGTGGCAAACGTTATGTAGTGCTAACAAACATTGCTCCCACAGGGATGTCAGATATGAACACTGTGCTGAGAAATAAAGACCAGTATAACCTGTACTGGTACTGTTTACTCTGGTATTGTAGGGATTTGTGCGTGTTGCAGTTTTTCTGAATAAAAAAGTATCACTGATCACTGTCACCCACACTGTGCTTCATAATATAACTGTGTAGGAAAGCATGTATATGTGTGTGTCAGGTCACTAAAGGTGGAAGAAGGCAATATTCTAGATATGTCCCAGCACACCAGCATGCGGTCAACACATGGCCAGAGTCTGTGCAGAAAGAGTTGGATAGCTATGTGCACAACATCAACCCAGAATCTGGGAGTATGTGTAGAAACAGTTAGTGTTAACAAACATTTCCTTCACAGGTATAAGGTGTATACTGCAGGTAAAACCAGTTCATGTGTAACGATGACAACAGCCATATCACTGTCCAAACTAAGGCTATAGGGTAGTGTAGTAAGACTTGTAAGGTACAGATAACAGCACTGACTAGGTACGTAATGTGGACTACAGGAATATACTAGTTGTTAATTGACATTTTCTGTCCCCCCACCATATCTCCAACAATAATCAACATACTCTCCCCAACTGGTATGCAATGACACCTATGTTCTGATAATGTCCAATTGTTTGATAAATATTTTAATTGTTACCATGCATGTGCTATATTGAATTATCCCAACATTGGTGGCATGGTGCCATCAATGTACGTGCATGCTGTTCTTATTACCACTGTTGTCCCATATATGCATGTGTTCTGTTTGCTACACAACTGTTCCATATCTGGTGTCTGGGTTAATGGGAATATTAAGGCATGCTGTTATATCTAACCCTGGAATGTGTTGACTATTACTAACCCACATATGATGATGAAATCTAAACACTATAGCACACTTGGGAAGGCCGGTCCCAGCAGACCCACCTGTCCCACCTCAGCTGGCTGTGGCACAGGACATCAGCATGTGTGGGGCCCAACCCGAGACCTCACTGTCCGTTGGTCCTGCACCACCTTCAGGTGGAACCACCTAATGGGATGGGGCTCACCCCCCCCCCGGAAGCAGGCACAGACAGGCACCTGTCACCTGTCGCCAGGTCGGGGTTGTAGTACGTAGAGAGATCAGCCAGCATCTTGGTGATCTGCTACGTCAGCTAGAGGGTTGCATGCCATAACTAGAGCATCAGTCTGGCTCTGCAACTCAGCCCCCAGCCACCATTGGGGCTTTGAAGGTGCAGCGGTGACTGCTCATGGGTGGGGACCTCCATCCCACTGTTTCAACTAGGGGGCTAATGGGCTTCCGATTTCCCAACACCCCTCCCCATCAAGGAGTTTACCACCCACATGTCATATATTGCCCCTGTATGTGTCTTGTTTGTCTTGCCTGTTAACCTACCCAACCTACCTCCCCAAATATACCTGCTACCCCTCCCCAACATCCCACTCTCACCTGAAAAAAAAGGGCAATCTGTTCCCACAAAAAAATCTTGCCCCATACATAGCTGTCCATTTTGCAGACGTGTCCACTGGATACATGTAATACAGTCTAACTGGCATCATAACTTATTATTGTTGTCCTCACCCCCTTCCAGGGGTTTGAGTGTCCAAATCTACCTCCAAATCCAGTGTATATGCACAGCTGTTGCTGTAGAAGAAATGGGCAGCTATGGACCTTCCCTATAGCCTTACTGCACATCCCTGGCTAGTTTCCTTGCTGTAGTTCCCTTTTTGTGCCCCTTTTTTCACCACTTTCCTATCAACCCCTTCTTCTTTTCTTTTAAAGAAATTAGCGTGGGGGTAAGCAGAAGTAAGCACTTTTAAGCATCAGTAAGTGGGTTTAAGCCTGTTTGTGTGGAGGTAAGCAATGCCTACACTGGTTAAGCAATTTAGAAGCTAACTGAGTATAAGAAACTGTAATCGGAAGTTAGCAGTCCTTCCCTTCATGCAAACCCACACAAACTTGCTTACAACTGCTCAAACATACCTTAATCACTCTGCATCCAATGGCCCTTTTTCTGCCCAGCAACAAAATAAACAGCCTCTGCAAGTCTCGAACCCAGGATCCTGCACACCATAAACAAAGTGATTTACCACTAAGCCCTGTTAGATATACATAACCCTGATGTATTCACAAACATATCAGCCAGCCCAGTCATTCAACAGTACAGAGAATGTATTCCAACATGTAGATGTGTGTGTGTGTGTGTGTGTGTGTGTGTGTGTGTGAATATATTAATATCTAAAGAGATACAACATATATTATATATATATATATATATATATATATATATATATATATATAACTATATACATATATATATATATATATATATATATATATATATATTCATAAATGGGTCCCCTTCAGTACACCGACACTCCAGAAGGCCGACACTCTAAAGAAGGAGACGAGAAGACCGACAATGCAGATGATCGACAAGGTGAGATCCCGACGGACAGAACACCGACATGGGAAGGTGTGAGCGCGACTCGGTAAGTGTGGAATAGAGTGAGGGATTTAGTGTTAGGGAGCGGACAGGTAAGTGTGGGATAGTGAGGGACTGTAGTTTTAGGGGTGGGTTAAGTGAGTTAGGGTTAGGGTGTGGGTAGGGTGAGTGTGCGATAGTGACGGACTATATGTTTAAGGGTGGGTTAAGTGAGTTAGGGTTAGGGTGCAAGTAGGGTATGTGTGCGATAGTGATGGACTGTAGGTTTAGGGGTGGGTTAAGTGAGTTAGGGTTAGGGTGCGGGTAGGGTAAGTGTGCGGTTGTGTCGGACCTTAGGGTTAGGGTTTTGGTTAAGGTTAGTGCATGTATAGTTGTGTGTAATGTGTAGTTTACATTTTGGGTGTCGGTGTTATGGTGTTCGGTTTTGTGTGTTGTCGGTATTGTGTGTTGTCGGTCTTTTGGTGTCGGTGTTTTGGGTGTCATGCAAATGCCTACATCTATAGATATATATGTCTAAATATATACAGCAAGTTATCTATATGTAAGTATATATATATATATATATATATATATATATATATATATATATATATATATATATATATATATATAGGTATATACGGACATAGTTATATTTATGTAAGCATGTAGATATATATATATATATATATATATATATATATATATATATATATATATATATATATATATATATATATATATATATATATATACGGACATACATCTGTAGATAACAATGGGAAAATAACTAAAACATATATGTCCACATGCACCATTAATGGGGTTGAGAGGCCCCAAACAATATACGGCTTGCACGAATAGGTATACCCCCCACAGCCAAACACGTCTGCCCTGCAATACACTACCAAGTGTTGCAGATCCCATAAATAGGACCTGACATGATATGGGCACAAGATGTTAACAGTGCTACATCCCACCTGTATGATGTCAGGCTGGTATCGGTAACATATCATACAGTACAGTCTGGCTCCCATAGGAAATGTACAATATGGATGCTATCAACATCCCTAGGATACATATACACAGACACATATATGCAAATACAGATATACATATATATATATATATATATATATATATATATATATATATATATATATATATATATATATATATGACTACACATACACATGCAGAGATATGTAAAGTAAGATACATATGTAGAAGGTGCACACAATATGGAACAGCCACTCTGCCTACAGTTACCACCTTAACAACTGGGCACTGTATGAGCCACCCATATAAATACCAATCGTTGCCTGCAACATATACTTACAGAGAGGTCATAGGATATAACACCACACACAGGTTTGCCTAAATGGAAAACCTTAATTTGTGTACTATTACAGTTGTATATGCCATGTCATATAGCTGTTCAGACACTGACATCCATATAAACAGAGTAATGCAACTGTGAAGCAGTTATACTAATATAGTAGTCTGGAAAGGTTTACAAATGTTGCTGTCCAGGCAGAGCCCTTCAAATAGTACAATAGTAAAGACAGACTGGGCCACAGGATTTGAAATAGTCAACAGTAAGTAATGCAGGTGTATAGTTCAGCAGCCTCTGTCTACACTCTGTACACAATCACTAGGTGGTAAAGACCTCAGTTGACACAATGGGATGTAACTGTTACATAACAAGGCATAACTGACACCATCATAAGCACACTGACAAACAGAACAGTCTGTACGGCAGGAGGCAGTAAGCCTGCATTAA
Source organism: Protopterus annectens (assembly GCF_019279795.1). Lineage (NCBI taxonomy): Eukaryota > Metazoa > Chordata > Ceratodontiformes > Protopteridae > Protopterus > Protopterus annectens. Next base: position 1,454,156,719 of record NC_056731.1, on the reverse strand, counting down.
CCCAATTTATGTAATTAATTTAAATATAGGTGAATTGTATGGTAATGTACATCCAGATATCTTACGGCAGCTCACCTTTGATACCCCCACATGTTGTAACAGCCTAGGTTATTGATGGTGCATGCTCCCTCAGGCTCAATAATACATGGTCATATACCACTGTTACATACACTGGCCTCTGGAGTGCATAAAGGCATACATGTATTGTGTAGGTGAAGCACACATATATGGCCCCAGCCCCACTGTATGTGTGGGGGATACAACAGCAGTGGATTGATGGCAGGAATGCCAGTGTGATATACTCACATGCCACTACAGAACAACCCCTGACAGCATGTCATATGTACAAAGCTTTGCATGTAGGTGGAGGACAGAGGCTGGAACACAGGCCCATATGTGGAAAACTGTTGCCATACACTAAGCACGTCACTGGTGTTACAGGATAGTCTGCAACATACCCCTAGTCAGGGATTTGAGGTTAGAAACATAAATGGATGTAGCCATGTACTGATAGCACTCAACGCACACACTACAAGTGAAATATCTGACACAGGACCTGTGTGGTGGACAGAAAAAAACATGATAGGCACACCTCTGGTCATCAAGAGGATAGGCCCACAGTTGAGAGCTATGTAGACAGACTGCATTCCAAGGTAAACTAGTATGTACACACACACCCTGTAACACCAGTACTATACAAAGCATAACACAACTCTACTCACACTCTGTCTGCAGTTCTGGAACCTCCTACAAATATGTAGCTAGCCTGAGTGTGCAGGTTCTTTTGTAATAGGTATTGCTACCTGCTATCTGTAATGCTGTCTGTGCATGGGAATGTCTGGTGAGTATAGTAGGTATATTTGAAGACTAGTGCTACTGTAACAGGGATTGTCTTTACAGACATGGTGTGTGTGGGAGGTCACATCTGCTTTTAAAATGTGCGCCATTGGCTACTGACAGGCTTTCTAAGGACATCATAGTACAGTACCACTGCGAGCACATAATGCTCCTGTGGACTACAGCAAAGATATTGGCTAATATATGTGGACATTCTGACACACTCTGGATAGTCCAAAGGTGTACAAAGAACCACTTAGTGCAAGGCATGTGGACCAAGCCTGACAATGTAGATGTTAACAGCCATGTAGACGGGTATAACATGTAATGACTGGTATACATTTGCCCCATAGGTTATGCATTCACACACCCCTGTCTGTCCTGACACATAATAACCACTGGTACAGATGTGCAATGGCCACATACTACCCACTAGATACTGACATACATCGGTACAGCATCCCACTGCTCTGTATGACATATATGACTGTTAAGGGAGGACGGGCAGCTGTACATCTGGCAAGTATCTGGACATGACATCACACAGGGTACGTACACTAAGCTGCTAGGCATGTAAAAAAGCACTGTGCAGGCTACAGGCAGACTGGCTCAGCACTGGCCTACATTTCCTATTGGGGAATGCACATGTACCTGCATATATAGCAGGCTCTTTAGACATGTCACAACACAGAGTACAATACATCAGTGTGAAAGTGCATAACCACAGCCAATGTGAACACAGCCACGTATGGTACGCTAGCGTTATATTACAGTATATGGACTATTTGTTCAACACCATCCTCATACATACCACTCACACACTATCCCTACATATATTGGGCCACTACACAGTGTGGTCTGATGCCTGTCTGTGATATGGGACATGTGTGTATATGGCCCTACAAACATGTAAGCCGATAGGGTAACATACAGTCGAACATCCGATAGAACTGGACCAAGAACAATGACATCTACCACAGTCTGTACATAGGCCAATGTACATATTATCAATACGTACACTGTCGACATTCACCTTACGTACACAGACCTCAGCACTGTACAGATAACCACAGAATTTTCAGGTGATGTCAACAGATATAACCCCTACTATACATAACATGTGTAGCAGTCTGATATCTCACTGGCTTGTTATCAGTTATGATGTAACTAATTATGGTGTACAGCACATATGCTCCTCTTACTGCATGACATATGTAGAAAGGTTGACAGAGTTGTGGCTGGAGGCACATACACATGGCCAATATTGACATGTTGCTGTGATAACCTCATACATTTACTGTTGTAACAAGGTTTGTTGCAACATATGTCCTATGAGGGATATGAAGTCAGTAACTCTCATGGCTGTCACCATCTACAGACTGCAATCCTCACACTACCATCTGCAGTCCACAGATAGGTGCTCTGTGGGTAACACATGAGACACCACACACTGCCCAGTCTGCAGATGACCCTACAGATGGGGTTCCCTCAAACATAGCACTGACATGGCAGTTATTAAAACATGTAGGACAGCTATATCCACACATACCCTGTTAAACCAACATTACTCCAAATGCAGTATAGCAGCACTTACAGTCTGTAGTCAGGTCAGGCACATCCCCCTCCTGTGTGTTGCCCTGTTTCCACAGTGTATGTTGTTATAGGTAAATCCCCAATCCATCTGAGATGCAGTTTGCCAAACAACAGAATGAGTTCCTGCTTACAGTGAATGAAAAGGCCCAACACCAACATGATGTTCCTAGATACTGGAGTGTGTTTCCATGCAGTTGGCAATGGTAATGTTACCACAAATGTTCCATATGCAATCAGCTAGAGGAGGGCTGCAATTCATGCAGTGGCCATCAGCTGATCATGAGCATCAATTAAAATGCACATGCTGCTGCCTAAACAAACCAGGTATAGGTCTCCACATCCACCAGAGAGGGAGTGAGAGAGGCAGACAGAGGCAAAGTAAAGTCAGGGAGGGGTGGGAGAGTAAAACGTAAGCATGTTTGTGTCACATGCCTACCAGCACAGGGTATCAAACCACTGATGACTATGTCGTGCTATTACATTTCTATGCAGTTATCGGATGCTCCACATAGGTTAAATGTTGAGGAGCCCTCAAAACGTATATGTGATGGTGAGTGGCATCTGCAACAGGGATATGGTAGTTATACAGTAGGTGTAGCACATGTGCCTGTCCACATGAATAGGTGCCAGTATCAACACAGCCACACTCTCATAGGGACGCACACACATTGACACACATGGAAGGGCCAGGAATACAACTAATCACTAGTGTGATTGCCACAACACATTACTGTGCAGGTATCACATGCACCACATGGGTCATAGGTTCATAGGTTGGTACTAGGCTATCTGCCCTAGGGCCAATACAAGCCTAGCCATAAAAATTCCCTGGCTATTTCTTCCCACACTATTTACATCTATGGACCCCTATCTAGCAGGGCAACTGATGTAGTCCCCGGGCTGAATTTTCTTTCTCCCATCCAATCATCAAGGTTCCTTTTAAAGAGGACCAAAGATGCGCTTTGCTTGACATGTATGGGCAGTCTATTCAAGAGTCTGGGGAGTCTCTGGGTCAGGAACCTATCCCTTCAGCATGTTTTGTTTATTGTCATGACAAGGTTTAGATCCCTGGAGTGTGTGGCTCTGAGGGATTGAGATTTCTTTAAGTGTAGCATGTCCAACAGCTCTGGGTTTAACATGGCCTTGTATGTTAAGCAGAGATCGTCTCAGAGTAGATGATATGCAATAGAGTGTAGCTGGAGTTTTTTAAGGCAGTCAGCATAGGGCATCTGCTTTTGACCTGTGATTCTTTTAGTGAGGTATTTCTGTGGCCTTTCCAGTTGCTGCAGATGTCTTGAGAGGTACATACCAAATGAGGCATTGTATTCTATAATGGGTCTAATGAGGGATGAGTACAGTGGGACAATGACCTCCTTTTTTTTGGATGAAAAGCCCTTAGTGATGAGATGTGTCACATAGAAGGATTTCCTGACTGTTACAGAGATTATATGGGCAAAAGGTATGTGGAGGTGTCTGCCATTGGAAAGCATGCTTCAGTATGCCAGTGAGGGTTGTAGTGAGTGTGAATGTGATCATATGCATCATACAACACACACACACACAAACACACACACAAACGGTGCCAGTACTGACATGCATGGGTGTATTGCTTCATGGGTGTGTAGCGGTCGACTGTACCAGACAGCTATACAAGGCTAGCTGATGTGTATACCTTGGCATCAGCCCACATGACAATGGTCTGCATTGTGGCTCAGGAGTGTAGTTTCTGGATTTGCCCACACGGGTGGGTATTGTATTCACCATCCAGTCAACTGGGTGACTATTGTGTGTGGCCAATGCTGTGCATTGCTTGCCATGTATGTGTTCCTTAGTCCATGACATGAACGGTGTCTGGGATGTGCAAACCTCCTACATGCATGTACAGTGACATATGGAACTGTACATGGGGTGTCTGGCCCATGTTGTGTACACAGAATATCATCAGATGTGCCTGTCCTGGCCTCATGTGGTGGGAACTGGTAATGGACAGCAGGTTTACCCTGCACCTACATTGATAGCATGATACTGGCATTCCCTGGTGTTAGTGACATCTGTCCATACAGGGCATGTATTCAGGCATGGTATGTCCTTTGTGGGTTACATTGATGGCACCATGGGTGTTGCAGGTGTCCAGTGGGGAACATGAGGAAGGTGCACTGTTGGCATGTACGTACCTATTAGACAGATGGACAGGGTGCCATGCCCTCTGTAACCCACTGCAATCACACCTCGGTTACTTTCAGTGGGCAATATGCAGGGTACTACCAACATAGTGGCTGTTGCCTAGGCAAGTGTGTGCATGTGTGTGTGTGTGTGTGTGTGTGTGTGTGTGTGTGTGTATTTATGAGACATGGGTTGAGAGTGTTCTCTGGGTAATACTAGGGTTGTTACTTTGTTTGCCTGGCCTTAGTGTCACATGTAGAGGTATAGATTTACACACCAGCCTCTTGACTATTTCACATCTGTTATTGCTGTATGGTGGACATTGTGATATATACTAGGGCCACCATAAAGAAATCTTCAAAACCCGCTCCACATTGAGCCCAGTTGCTGCACACTCACAACCATTTCCACACAAGATATGAGTTGCAAACACAGACATACCTGTCATGTCTAGGATTAGAACTCCTACCTAACTAATTTATTACACTACAGCACTACTCAGTTATAGGCTGTGCCACGAAGATTACTGGAGTACTCTGTCCCAAAGGTGTATTTCACACTGAATGACATCAGCAGGATTGCCAAAGTAGGGCATTTAAATTGTAGTGAGTGTGGCTAGGATAAAATGCATTGCTCCCTACACAGACATTGAAACACACACAACCGACATGTGTGGGAATAGAACTACCAGAGTTCTATATCACACTACAGCATGACGCTGTTATAGGATGCACCACAGTGATTACTGGAGTACTCCTTCCCCAAAGGTGTATTTCACAATGAATGACATCAGCAGGATTGCCAAAATAGGGCATTTGAAGTGTAGTGAGTGTGGCTAGGCTAAGATGCATTGCTCCCTACACAGACAGAGACACACACACAGTTTCCATGTCTGGGATTAGAACTCTCAAGTAACTAGTTCATCACACTACAGCAGTACACAGTTATAGGATGCACCATGGAGATTACTGGGCTACACCTTTCCAAAAGGTGTATTTCACAGTGTATGACATCAGCAGCCTTGACAAAGTAGGGCAATTTCATTGTAGTGAGTGTGACTAGCCTAAAATGCATTGATCTCTACACAGACTGTGACACACACACACAGTTGTCATGTCTGGGATTAGAACTCCTACCTAACTATTTTATCACACTACAGCAGTACACAGTTATAGGACATGCCACAGAGATTACTGGGCTACAACTTTCTGAAAGGTGTATTTCACAGTGTATGACATCAGCAGCCTTGACAAAGTAGGGCATTTGAATTGTAGTGAGTGTGACTAGCCTAAAGATGGTGACACGCACACACACACACACACACACACACACACACACACACACACACACACACACACACACACACACACACACACACACACACACAGTTGCCATGTCTGGGAATAGAACTCCTACCTATCCAGTTTATTACACTACAGCAGTACACATTTATAGGACACACAATGGAGATTACTGGGCTACAGCTTTCCAAAGTGTGTATTTCACAGTGTATGACATCAGTAGGATTGCCAAAGTAGGGCATTTGAAGTGTAGTGAATGTGGCAAGGTTAAAATGCATTGCTCCCTACACAGACAGAGACACAGATTCCATGTCTGGGATTAGAACTCCTAATTAACTAGCTCATCACACTACAGCAGTACGCAGTTATAGGATGTGCCACAGAGATTACTGAGCTACAGCTTTCCGAAAGGTATATTTCACAGTGTATGACATCAGCAGCCTTGACAAAGTAGGGCATTTGAACAGTAGTGAGTGTGACTAGCCCAAAAAGCATTGCTCTTGACACAAAGACACACACATACATACAGTTGCCATGTCTGGGATTTGAACTCCTACCTAATTAGTTTATCACACTACAGCAGTACGCAGTTATAGGAAGCACCATGGAGATTACTGGCCTACATCTTTCATAAGGTTGTATTTCAAAGTGGATGACCTCAGCAGGCGTGTCATAGTATGGATATGGGGAGTGCAGTATGTGTGTGCATGGGCAATAACCCATTCATCTAGAGGCTGACACACCACATGTAGGCACATGAAGGGTTATATTCCACAGGTATGTGGATACAGCTGTTAGATGACTACTTCCTTGTACAGTCATGTTGCACAGCTAGCACTTGCACCACATAGTCCATAATGCTGACAGATACCAGTGGCTAAGGTCTACAGTGAGTGACATCTGAACTTCATGTGGTTGTAGCCATTTGGCTGTGTGCTGGGTGGGACAGGCCTCATAATGGATGGGCCCTTGTGACAGTCACTCTCTTCCACACATCTGTATATGTCTACTTTTGGCTTATTATAGTGTTTTGTCCTTGGCTATATGCCTGTATTCCTATCTAGTGTGCGGTGTGCAAAGCATGAGTGATGCATACTGAGGAGTGTCTGCAGGGGGTTGGGAAGGTGGCCTAATGGTTAAGGTGTTTGCCTTACAAACACAAGGTGCAGGGTTTGAGTCTCACAAGGGATAATTGGCTAGGCTTAAAATGGCTCACAAAGGCAGTTAGCCTAGTATGAACCTATGAACTAACATCTGCAACTGCCAGATATGTCTGGTCCACTGTTGTTTGCAGACATGGCCTTCATTTGTTTAAGTGTGTGAGCATGCCCAGTATGACCTTTCAGTATGTTGTTTGCTGACATTGCCTTCATTTCTGTAAGTGTGTGAGCATGCCCAGTATGCCCTTCTGTATTGAATGTGTGGATCGATTCCAGGTAGTTTGTACTGCAGTGCTGACCTTTGTGTTGTACACCTACAGGTAGCATAGTGTTTCTGCAGGGTATCTGTCGATCATTTGGCAATATGGGGACAAACTGTGCAGGGGATAGTGTGCACTGTAGGTGACTGTGTCTGTGCTGCTTCAGCTGCATGGTACTCCTGTTAGCAGAGATATTCAGAGATGTGTACTGTTATACACAGTGATGTTTTCTGTTCTCATGTATTGTCAGGTGGACATTCGTGCTAACAGTGATGACTTGGGGGACAAGGGTGACTGCAGCTGTGTCCGGTATTGTGGGCAGACACCTATGTATTCATGGTAAGTTATGCCATTCAGGAGGGGGAGCTGCAGACACTTGGTGCTGGGTTTGTGTATCCAGTTCAGCACTTTGGTACTGTGCTGGTAGAGGATCCCATACTTGTCTGCCTATCAACATGGCAGTATGGTCATAGCTTGCTGTGGGAATGCCTCACAGCTGTACAGATTCACACAGGTTAGCCAGAGGCAGGGGCCATGGGTCAGGACATGTACCCTATTGTGGTGTACGGGCAGGTGTGTAGCCACCCATTTATGTGTTTGCAGCCAGGGATAGTTTGTGCACACAGCTTGGTGTTGGACCCTGCACATTCCATGCTGCCTATGCTCCCATACCCCCCTCTAGTATTCTAACCTTTTCCATACATTATGCATACATTCTCTGATACTTTCCCTAAGGGTATCACCACATCGCAGGTGTGTGTTAGTGATAGGCCACAGTTCATGCAGTGAGATATGGTGGACATGTTACTGTGGTTTGTCCACATGGCATTGCATATGGCTTATGTGGAGTGCGTTATGTTATTATTTGGGTGTCCATGACTTAACATGCATAGGCAGTGTGTTTAAGACACGGGCCTTTGGCAGGCGCCTGTGGGGCATTAGGTATTGGTGCAGGCCAGATGTGGTAGGCCATTGCATTCTGTCAGTCCTAGAGTCCCAGACCACCATACAGTATATTCCCCTGGGGTGACAGGGTAGGTGTGATAGTTGTTCATGCCAATACCTTTTATCAGTCTTGATCAGATGGTGTGGATGCTGGCAGGGTGCTACCTACAGCTAGGGAGACACCTGGATGGGACACCTGCACTGCAAGCTGCAGTCTTCTGTTATTGCCATATACTGGTGGGGTCTTACTGTACCCATTCCCCAAAGCAGGGATATTGCCAGATAGGTTCCTGTGGGTGGTGTTTGCGTGGCTGGGTGCATGTGTGCTATGGACACTACTTACATCTGACACACAGATATGCATGGGGCATTACAGTTATGCTGGCATTTGCAGGTACAGCAGCTGATCCCCAATGCATCAGTCCTACTTCCTTTGTGATCTGCAGGTGTTCAGGCAGACATCACCGGTATCCCCTACTACAGGTCCAGTTACTGTGATGCATACCTTTATGTACAGATCCAAGTGTGTCTCCATTTCACAGTGACACAATATATACTGTATGTCTGGGGTACTTTCCCCTGTGTACTGCTTGTATATCTTTCCCAACAGCCATGCCATGTCAGTCTTTCAGATGGTGACACATATTACCACCATACATTTACAATGGCTTACTGCTAGCATGTGTTATACTGGTGGAGACTGTCTTTGGCACTGCAGTCGTGAGGGCTTGCCTCTGTTATCAGCAGTAGTGGCCAATGGCCACCAGGTCTTACCTCAACATGCATACATACTGACCACTTTCACACATTATGAAACATTCACCATCCTAACACATACAGACCTGCATATTGTGCAAATGCTACAACCTATCCTGCTACCTTGGCCACCTCTGGGCATCTGTGCTCAACTTGTATTATACCTAATCATACATGTTATTACATTTCTACACAGGATTGGGGGGCATACCTGAGTGTCACTACATTTCTACACTGGATTGGGGGAAGGGGCAGACCCGTCTGTTTCCACGTGTCTACACAGGCGTGGGGGGGCACACCTGACTGTTACATTTCTACATAGGATTGTGGGGGGACACACCTGACTGTTTCTACATATCTACACTGGATTGGGGGGGCACACCTCACTGTTACTACATTTCTACGCTGGATTGGGGGTAGGGGCATACCTGACCTGACTGTTTCTACATGTCTACATGAGAGTAGTGGGGCACACCTGACTATTACTACATTTCTATGCTGGATTGGTAGTAGGGGCACACCTGACTGTTTTTACATGTCTACATGGAAGTGGGGGCCACACCTGACTGTTACTACATTTCTACATAGGGTTGTGGGGGGACACACATGACTGTTTTTACATTTCTACAAAGGATTGGGGGGCACACCCGAATGTTTCTACATGGGAGTGGGGGGACACACCTGACTGTTACTACATTTCTACATAGGGTTGTGGGGGGTCACACCTGACTGTTTTTACATTTCTACACAGGATTGGGGGGATGCACACCTAACTGTTACTACATTTCTACACAGGATTGGGGGGACACACCTGACTGTTTCTACATTTCGGCACATGATTGGGGGGCACATCTTACTGTTTCTACATGTCTACATAGGATGGGGGGACACCTGGCACTTGCACACATTTGCAATGACTGTACTGGTATGTCAGGTACTCCATTTCATTCTGTATTCTAACCTGTCATACTGACTAGACGTGTGTCAGTGTACTACAGGTCTTAGCTTTGGATGCCTTACATATTAGTGTCTGACTTCCTGCCCTTCAGAACTAACATCCCACTGCTTGATCTGCTGTAGTCTGTCTGTGTAGGCCTGGGGGGTTACCCATAAGCATCATTCAGTGGCCATAGCACAGGCTCTATTTGGGTTTGTCTACACCTGTCCTGCTGACTGAGACTGTTATTGGGTATGTGAACCTCCCTGACTGGCATGTGTGAGTCATATGGACACACATGTCGCCCAGCACATTTCCTGCAGTGGGTTTGCCACCCTGTGTAGTACTGGCTACTATGGTAACTCTAGTATGCATTACAGATGTCATGGTGCCACTATGGGTGTCTAGTATCTACTGCCATAACATTCAGCCACCCAATTCCCTTGCATGCTCACATCCATACCATAGATACAGGTAACATCACATTCGACTCCATTTGGAAATTGGTAGATTGATTGACTTATCTTGTGGGTGTGCCAGGATTGTGGATGGTGCTGGAGGGCTGCCTATGTTGGATGCACATAGTACATTCCCTATACATGGTTGAACACAGGTAGTGTCATGTTAGACATCCCTTTTACTGTATGTGCGAGTCAGAGAGAAGTGTCATTCCCTGGATCCCTACTGTGTCAGTGTATGTGCTATGCATTGCCTCTTTGCCAAGGCCAGGGCATACAGGGCATGCCTCCATCTGCCTACTGGGGCAGGCTCAGGTTGTTCCTCCTCCAAGTCACTCTGTGCCTGTGCAGGCCTTGGCATTGGTGGAGGGCTGTATGGACCTGTCCCATGCTGTTCCTGCTGCAGCTGTTTCCATAGGATCATATTGTGTAGCATGGCACATACCATAACAATTTCAGTACACGTAGCTGGGGTGAGTACTGCAAGGCTCCACCAGATGTGTCCAGCCACTGGAACCGTGACTTAAGCATCCCAAACATATGCTCTGTTATATGTCTGGTCTGTACATGTGCCTCATTATGGCGTTTTTGTTCAGGCGTGTGTGCATTTCTGATGGGTGTCATCAGCCATGGCTCCAGTGTGTAAGCAGCATCCCCTATTAGGTTACCATAGGGGGTGTCCCCAAAGGCAAATCTCTGGTAGAGCTGCATCAGATGCCAGATGTGGGAATCATGATAGCTTCCAGGGCAGCCAGCACACACATTCATTATAATGCCCTGGGCATCGCACACAATCTGGCAGTTGATGGAAGGGAGGCCCCTGCGGTTGATGTAGGCCCACCGTGATCACGGGGCGGTGCTTTGATGCATATGTGCATGCAGTCTATAGCACCCACTATCTCAGGGTATTCTGCTTTTAGGTGGAAGAGACACATATTGCTGGCCAACACCTCATGGGTGTTGAGGAAATATACGTGCTCACTGGCATGTGCTGACATGGCATCCAGGAACTGGTGGAATACTCTGGATGCTGATGCCTGCGAGATCCCCATTATATCCCCAGTTGAGCTTTGGGAGGTATCTGTGGCTAGTATTCCTAGGCCTACACATACCTTGGTATCCACTTGGATGAGTTCCCCTCAGTTCAGTGTGTCAGGTGTGGCCAGCACAGCTCAACAATTTGCTGTAGGAGATCCATGTCCACCCTATAGCGCTCCACTATCTCCAGCTCATGTAGCCCCTGATAGGTTACACTGGGTCTGTACACTCATCTCCATCTCTTCACTGTGGGTTGATCAGCAGCATTCACATCCTCTCTACCCTCAGCCTCTTGCACATGTTGTTCTTTGTTGCTTGCTGCAGCCACTATCATTTTTTTTTATTTTATTTTACATTTGTTGACCGGGCTAGTCTAGCTGGATACATGTCCTTTTTCAGTAGAGGCCCGGGGAGAAAAGCTCCCATACTTAACATAAGTATAAGTTTACAAATATATACAAGAAATTACAATAAAAATAAAATCAAACAGTAATAACATCTAAGTATACAAGCTGTTAGTCTGGTAAAACATTTGTTGAGATGGCCAGATGACATAGATACCTGAGGAGATAGTAAGATGCTGGATAAAGAATTGTGAGGTAGAAAGGAATTAGATACTTATGGTCCTGTGGAAATTAGTCAGGGTTGGAACATGGGCATAACCATTGAGACTTAAGAAATTCTCTGAGATTAGTTTTGAATAGATTGAGTGAGGTCATGAGCCTGAGGTTGTTAGGAAGGGAATTCCATTGCTTTCCAATGGAGTTAGCATAAAGAGCATCACCATGTTATTTGATTTGATGGTTAATATCTGAATACTGTTTGAGGATCGTAGGCTACTGAAGTTGGTGTAGGGGTCAGAATTTTGGTCAGTGAGGGGTTTTCTGGATGATTGATTATTTTGAATGCTTCGGAGAGTTGGTTTAGTTTAAGCAGATTGGGCAGTTTTTTGAGGTTGAGGCAGTGGTGGGTACGGTAGGGTGAAGATGTTACAAATCTGGCAATATGATGGTAGGTGGTGGAGAGGTTATTAAGATCACGTTTGCTGAGGAAAGCTAGTATTGGTGAGGCATATAGTAGGGTGGAGATGAGATGGGTACGAGCAATGGTTAATTTTGCATGTGGGGTAAGAAAGTTCTTGATTCTGTACATTGACCCAAGTTTCTTGTTAACTGTCTTAATAGTTTGGGCAATGTGCATGTCGAATTTAAGCTTATGGTCAATAGTGACACCAAGTAGTTTGGTATGGGGGACGGGGTCAATGATGGTGCCATTAGAGGATTCCACAAAAAAGGTCCTGGAGTTATCAGGTGGTAGTTCTTGGGGTAGGGAAGTGGTGGATGTGGGAAAATAGAAGTAACTTGGTTTTAGTCGGGTTGAGTAAAAGTTTCCGATCAGAGAACCATTGTTCAACTTTGGCAAAACATTGCTGGGTAGCTGCTTGGAGATTTTGAAGAGAGATATCGGAGCATATCAGGGTGGTGTCATCTGCATATTGAATACAGGTGGCTGCGGGTTGACTGTGTGCAGATCATTTATGAAAATAGAAAAAGAAGAGGACCAAGTATGGAGCCCTGTGGAACACCAATATTGTTTGAGAGCAGATGAGATATATTATTTTGCCATTGTACTGCTTGTTGCCTACCAGCAAGGTAATCCTTAAACCAGTTTAGGGCCAAGTTGTCAAGATGAAGGGTTTGCAGGGTATATAGTAGTAGTTGGTGGTTAACCATATCGAAAGCTTCGATAGGTCAAGAAAGAGGGCAGAGGATGTTAGTTTTTGTTACGGTTACTATTGACTGAGTCTACAAAGGAGAGGAGGGCAGTGGTAGTACTGTGGTGGGGCGGAAACCATGCTGAGTTGTAGACAATAGATTATGGAGGGTAAGGTAGTGTAGGAGTTGTTTGTGAACACACCGTTCCATGATTTTAGCTAATGGAGACAATATTGCGATGGGTCTATAGTTAGCTGTTTCTGTGGAGGAGCCTCCTTGTGAAGTGGAATGATGTATGAAATTTTCCAAATGGGGGGAACAGTGGCTTCAGTAATGGATCTATTAATCAGGATTGATACAGGATAGGCAATGGCATCGGACGATATTTGAAGGTATTCGCTGGGAGGTGATCGGCCGCTAGGGTGGTCGGTTTCAGTTTTTTTAATAGGGTACGAATGTAGGAGGTAGAAACTGGTTGTAATTTGAAGGAGAGAGAAGCTGTGTCAACAGGTGGAGTTAAGGAGGGGGAAGAGGTGGGTAGTTGATTGGCTAAGGATTGGATGGTCTCAGTAAAAAAAGTGTTGAAGGTATTGGCTACTACTTCTGGTTCTTGACCAGTAAGATTCTCAGGGGTTTGGGGTAGTTGTTTTACCAGGATGGAGGAGGTTATTAAAACCAGCCCAGAACTTTTTAGGGTTAGTCTGATGTTTGTCCTGGAGGTGACAGAAGTACTGTTTTTTATCTCGAGTTATGTCAGTTTTCGTGGAGTTTCTAAGCTGCTGAAATATTATACGGTCTAGGGGAGTTTTGGTAGCTCTCCATTTGTGCCAAGCCTGGTCACGGAGTTTGATTTTTGCTTTGGTTTCTTTTGTTAACCAGGGAGCAATGCGGTCTTTGGCTCTAATTAGTCTATTAGGGGCATGAGAGTGGAGAATGTTTAAGAATGTGTCATTAAAGTATGACACGCTCTCGGCATTTGTAGCTTTGTTTGTTAAAAGTTCCCGTTTGTATACACCGGTGGTGCAGAGTATGGGAAAAACCAGAGGGGAAGGTGTTTGCATAGTTTATAGTAGTGTTCTAGGCTGGGCTGGTCTGCTGCCTGTGTAATTGGTTGATTCTGATACATTTCACCTGCCAGCTTTGCTAGTTCTCTTTGATTACCTTCCTACTGCTGTTTTCCCTTCCCATTGCCTTCCTGTTTAAGACCTGGGGCACACCACACAAACAGAGTGCTCAAATTTGCACAGAGCTGCTATTTCCTGGTTTAACTTTTTTTCCCCCTTAAAACCCGGTGTGTGGCGCGCACACCGACTTAGGAAATGTAAAGAGTGCTAGGCAGACTCAGACAAACCCCCTTGCTTAGCTGTGCTTAGCTAGGAGCAAACCTGAGCCACAGGGCTCCAATCCACTTACAGTATGCCTGACACCCCCCCCCCCCATGATGTCAGCTAACTCCTTGGCTTTCACCAAGCTGTTCCTACTCTTACACTGTTGGGACTTGACTAGCATGCTGGGGAAAACTGGAATTCACTATCATTACCTTCATTTGCATAGGATTGCCTGCTAATGCATAGTTACGTCTCACACTGAGCCTCCCCCATCTTAGCAACCACTACTCACTGACCATGTTGTCTTCTGCATGCCTTGACTTTCATGACAGAATAGTGATTTCAGTTAGAATGCTTATTTTAGGTTTATTTTATTATTTCCCCCCCACCCCGTTTGTGCACCACAGCCCTACGCTTAAACAGCTGAGATCGGCTAAAAAAAAATAAAAGCAGATTTTTTTTTTGTAAGCTGTTTGCAATGCCAATGGCCTTATACTTGGCCATTGGCATGCTTCCTGACGGATATGCAGCCTTTATTTGGAGCTGTCATGGCTCCGTTTTGGATTTTGCAGAAATGTACTCGGTTACTAACCAAGTACATTTCTGCAGATTATATTAGTCCTGCACGGCTGGTTTCAAGCTTCCTGCATCACAATTTCACCTCATTTGCATGGATTTCTTCTGCAAATGGAGTAATTTGCATACAGGAGCTTAGTCCATGCAGAACTAGTGCAGGAGCTCTCATGCACGCCCCTGCAGGCTGTTCCTGGATCGCATGGCGACATATTGCCTGCTAGAGCTCCTGCACTAATCCTGCATGCCATGCAAGGCATGCAGAATCCAGGGGATTATCTTTCACAGTGTGGAACAAGTGTGCAAAATGTGGAACGCTTACTAACAACTTTATCTCAGATGCTTAGAGCACAGCTATTAAATTTTCCTTCATGCTTAAAAGTATTCCTTTGACAAATTCACATGATTTTGTATTATTCAATATTGTTTACCATGGATATTTGTTAAAAAATTCATAACAATGAATGTGTGCTAAGCCCTTTCAGTTGGACCTACATGGAACATAGACTTTTTAAGACACAAACATGAGGAACGTTATCGTAATCATTATCATAATGTGGTACAGTTCAAAGGTATGTGAAAGGTGTTGGTTGTCTGTAGATGAAAATGACTACTCTGTGGTGTCTTGTTGTGGTTAAGTTAAACAGTCATTAACTTATAATTACGATCCGACAGCTCCAGTTCCTATGTAAAACAAACAACTACTTAAAAAATCTGTACTGGCACAAATCCAACGAAACCAAGAACTGTAGTACAACAAAAGGTTTATTAAATATGGTTAAGCGTTTTCATCCATGAAGGACTTCATCAGAACCAAATACTAAGACACACAGTAAATCAATTTATACCCATTACCAATTCGTACAATTAGTAATTTAATGTGACAAGACAGTTGAACATACACATCTATTTAAATACATTAATAATAAGTCTAACCTCAAGAAATCCCTGTATATAACAAAAACTGCTGTTCGAAATATATTAATAAGTGAAATAAGAGTTCACATAAATGTCATCATAACTTTTCACTCAGTCTTTTTAAAAGAGGTACAGTAGAAATATGATCATTGAGATCAGGGAGAGAAATGGCATCCAGACGTATTTGCTACACTAATTCTTGGTATTCTAAGAAATTTCCCCAGTGACCACCCCTGGGGTCAAAGGGGACTAACTCCAATATACCAAATATAAATTTTGGAAACCCTTTACAGGTCGAAGTATGTCTATATAGGGCATTATTTTCACATTTCCTTTCTCTATTTCATAATGGTGCTCATACATTATTTTATTTAATGCCCTCTCAGTCTTCTCTATGTAAAAACAAAAACAGGCGGAATGAGTAGCAATGTATACAGCTCCCTTACTTTTACAATTTCCTTTCGTAAAATTAATAATATATTGCCCACCTGAAAATTGCAATTTTATTACGTCTGGGTCTGTAATATAACAGCGGAATTTACAGGAACCACATATAGTGATGTCCTTAAGTAGTTCTAAAAAATGTCTTTATTGAATCACTTTCCTTAGTGTCTTTTTACAATACGTTCTTTAGATTGTTTCCTGTTTTTTCACCTTTAGTTACAAAATCTGGGTCACAGATACTTAAAATGCTCCAGTGTTCTTTAACAATTCCTGGGATTCAGCAAACTTCTGTTTAGGAATAGCTTATTCCTGCATGGAAAGGACCATTCCCGTAGAGCATGGCAGTGCTCCATGCATATTCATGAAGGTGTGCTGCCATGCTGTTAAACGGACACGGTTCTGTGTACAAGTGCAGGCGATGTGTCTTAGAGCAGTGTTCTCACAATACACATGACCCCTGCAAACCAGAGTTGCCATTCGGCAATTTAAAACAAGCGAGAACACTCGTATTACCCCCAAGCCGTCAGGGTAAGAAAATCTCTTCAAAGCCATAAGGGACAGCCGTTCCTACCAAGGCAAAAGTTGAAAGAATAACAGATGTACCATAAGCACATAGCGCACACCTCCCAACCCGTCAGAGTAAGGAATGTTGTCAAAGCCATAAAGGACAATCATCCCACAAAACAAAAAGTTGATAGAATAACAGGTTCAGCATTAGCAGGGATATTCTGAAGGGTACAAATAATAACACACAACAAATACATTTTTTTCTACATGCAGCAAAGTTTAAGCATAGCTGCACGATTGTGCCCGTTGCTTAGCTATGCTTATTCCAGTTTAAACAGCACAAGAAGTTAAATAGCAAGTGACATCCAGCATAAACAGTACAGTAATAGTGTAGTGGTGAGAGCACATGCTTTGTATGCATGTATTCTCGGTTCAATCCCCACTGTAACTAATTTGCATTTCACATGTGAAAGCATTACATAAACATTTTTTTTTATAATTAGCTACTAAATAACATATATTTGTTAACCAGAGTGCTGTAGTAGATCCAGATATGAGGTGTCAGTTTATTAAAGTTGTGAAACCTCCATGTAAACACAAGTGCCCCATACAGTATAGTCACACATGAATAAATGTAATGAAAGCACATTGAGGGATGTCAGGGACAGTAAACACATGTATAATATGTAATGAATGAGGAATCAATTCCATACAGCAGGTAGTCTATAAAATAAAAAATAAGCAATGCTAGGCAGTGCACAGCTCTGCTTACCAGGTGTAAGCATTGTGTAAATATGACTGCTAAGCAATGGGTAGCCCAGCTAAGTGGATTTGCCCATTGGTAAGTAGTGCTGAACCTGCCCCTTTAAGCACTGCCAACCTTAGCTTAGTAGGTTTGCCTGTAGCTTAGCTTAGCTCAGCATATTCAAAACCATCCAATCATGGCAAAGGGCAGGGACGTGGCTGTATTTAAACCCTGCAGGTGGAAATACAGTTCATAACTGGTTGCAGCTTCCCACTTTAGGTGGTATGTCTGTATAAAACTGTTGTAAGTACAAGGTCAGATTGTACAACCAAGAGAGACTTAGACAGAAAACACTGAAGGAACAGACAGCAGTTTCTAAATAGCTCACTCTGATGAAACAGAAATTGTTGTATTTGTAGCACACACAGCCATGGTTCAAATCCTGGGAGTGGTAGTAAGCTGTATGCATAATCATACCTCTCAACTGTACAGATTTTCCCAGAATGTCCAGATATTTGGCTCATATTTTTTGTCCTGTTCCTCTTTTTTCCTGGCACATCACTGGGATGATCTCAGGATTGTAGTCACCAAATAATGACATGCATTTGAGTGTCAGACTTCAAATCCTTCAGAAAATGAATATTAAAAGAAATCCTATTACTCTAGCAACTGTCTAAAAGTTTATAAGAGTAATATTCAAAATATGTCCCTATTTGTACCCCATGTTGTCAAGCTTTGTTCACATGTTGTGCATTAAGAGCTTGAGAGGTATGTGCATAATTTTAAATAGGAATCTGGGAATATGTGTAGAAACAGTCAGGTAGTATTAACAAACATTCCCTCCACATGTCTACCAGGTAAGAGAAGTAGAAATTAGATATAAGACAGTTGAAGTACACACTTGCGTACAAACATACCACTGCCCAAACCAAGGCCATAGGGTATTGTAATAATACTTGTAGAGTAATGATTAGAGCAATGATCATTAAAGTTGTAAGTACTGCAAAGATATGCAAGTTGTTATTTGACATCTCTCTCCCCTCACACCATATCTGCAACAATAATCTAAACACACAAATCGATGGGTATGTTTACACCAAAACTACTGTTGGGACAGACATCCTATTGTTCAACAAATATTGAAATGTGTTTCTATCAATGTTCCATGTTGAAATACTATCATTGGTGGCCTGTTGCTATCAGTGTAACTGTATGCTGTTGTAATGGCCTCTGTGGTTCCATATATGCATGTGTTTTCTTTGCTATGCAACGGTTACAAATCTGTTTTGGGTTAATGGGAATATCTATGCATGCTGTTATAACTAATCCTGGATTGTGGTGACTATTACTAACCCACATAGCACATTTGTTAGAACGGTCCCAGTGGACCCACTTCTCCCACCTCATCTGGCCATGGTACCAGGCCCCAGCACTTCTGGGACCCACCCTGGGACCTCCTTGACCACTGGTCCTGCACCACCTTCAGGTGGAATTGCCTCAGGGGATGGGGCTTGTTCCCCCAGGAGTGGGCACGGACAGATTCCTCTCACTCAAAGCCAGGTCCTGGGTTTGTTGTGTAGTGAACTCTGAAAGGAATTTGGAGATCTGCTACAACAGCATGAGGGCCGCGTGGTGCAATTAGAGGGTCAGCCTGCCCCTCCTGCTCAGCCCCCATCACAGCCACCTTCAGGGCCATGAAGGTGCAGTGGTGACTGCCCATGCCATTGTTTCCATTTGGGGGCTCATGGGCTTCCGATTTCCAGACACCCTTCCCTGTCCAAGGTGTTTACCCCCATGTGTCATATTCCACCCCTGTATGCTGTCTTATCTGTCTTGTCTGTCTTCCTACCAACCTACCTCCCCAAATATACCTACTATCCTTCCCCAACATCCCACTCTCACCTTAAAAAAAAAGGGCAATCTGTTCCCCCCCAAAATTTCGCCCCATACATAGCTGTCCATTTCACACACGTGTCCACTGGACACATGTAATCTGGTCTAATTGGCTTCACAACACATTATTGTTGTCCTCACCCTTCTCCCAGGGGTTTCAGTGTCCTAATCTACCTCCATAGTCAGTATATATGCACAGCTGTTGCTGTAGAAGAAATGGACAGCTATGGACCTTCCCTACACCCTGTCCTGCACATCCCTAGCTACTTTCTGTATTGTCTTTTCTTCTTTGTGCCCCCTGTTTCACCACTTTCCTAGCACCCATTTTTTCTTCTATTTTAAACAAATTAGTGTGGGGGTAAGTGGGAGTAAGCAATTTTAAGCTGTAATAAGCGGTATTGAGCCTGGTTGCATGGCACTAAGCAATGCCTACACAGATTAATCACTTTTAAGGCTGTCTGTAAGCATATGTAACCAGAAGTTAGCATTGCTTACCACCGTGCAAACCCGCTTACTACTACTTAAAAGTGCCTTATTCACTCTGTATCCAACAGCCCATTTTCTGCCCAGCAACAAAATAATCAGCCCTCCCCAGTCTTGAGCCTAGGACCCTGTACACCATATTCAGAGCAATGTATTAATACTCCGTCAGAGCTGAACTACTGAGCATTTTTTTAAATATATCATTCAATATAGGTATAGAATACTATGGAACAAACACTGTGGAATCAGCATGTTTATAATATATAAATATACAAATATAAATGTGTAAAGTGATAGATGTATATGAAAAGTGTATAAGTCAGATATACGTAGCTGTACATAGAAATTACACATATAGAATATGTACACATATTTATATATATATATATATATATATATATATATATATATATATATATATATATAATGTGTGGACATCAAACAAGAAATATACTGATATATCAATAGGTATATATATATATATATATATATATATATATATATATATATATATATATATATATATATTGTCCTATGTTTATGCATTTTCCTTTGGGCTACTGTTTTCCTATTTGCTATTAACTACGTAATCTCACTATACATTGGACATTGATGTTTCTAAGATATGTTTATGCCTTTCATGATGAAAGTTGTTTTGTTTCTAATAGTTACAAAGTATTCATTGGCTCATTGTTTCCACACAGAAAGTTATTTGTAAAGTACATGGACGTCCCAGTTTTATTTAAATCTCAAACCTAATCCCCATGTATATATAAATGAGAAAAATATCTGTAATATTTTAATTCTGATGAAGTTCTTGGATATTAAAGAATGAAAGCACTAAATTAAACTCATCAGTTCCTGTGTGTTTGTTCCTTATGAAGTAGATGCCTCTGAAATGTTTAAGTTTGAATTAATGGTGTTCTTCAGTTCATGCAAACGTTTTTTAAAGTAATAAATATATATATATATATATATATATATATATATATATATATATATATATATATATAGATATCTAGGTGCATATATATATATATATATATATATATATATATATATATATATATATACACACACATATATACATAGGTATCTATATACACACACACACACACACACACATATATATATATAGAGAGAGAGAGAGAGAGAGACATACATACACATACATATGTATACAGATATAGATATATATGCATTTATACACACACATACATTATATATATATATATATATATATATATATATATATATATATATATATATATATATATGTATATATATATATATACACACACACGAAATATATATATATATATATATATATATATATATATATATATATATATATATATATATATATATTATATATATATATAAAGTATATATAGATATATATCTGTGCAAAATATGTACTGCAGTTATAACCAGTACCATACCTCCCCAACCTTAAGTGCAAGAGATATGGACAAAGGCTGCAAAATGGGGGGGGGGCAATTGACCAACATTAGGGACACAATGTAAATCCTACAGGTATAAATGTAGAACGTCGCTACAGGAACAGGGGGTGTGTCAGCATACATATTCAGAAGGATGTCAATTTAGAAACTGTAATGTATGTCATCATATACTGACAGACATCCCCACATGATGACAGAGATTCACCACAGGAAGGAATAAAATGATACTTTTCAACAGACCAGAAATATGGGGAAAAAACGTGGACAGTCTGGAACAATCTGGTCGGTGACAGGTATGCTCAGAACAGCTAAGTGGAAGAAAGCATAACCAAGCCTGGCAAGGGGGGGGGGGCATGAAAATGTGGACATATCTGGCATACTGGTGTAGATGAGCTGACACATGTGATGCAGAAACACCCTCCTGTCTGTTCCAACATCTATTGACTGGAATAGCAAAAGTCCAAAACCTAGTGACTACCTAGGATTTAGTCATGTAAATCTTCACATCCCCCTACTAATGTGTCAGACATACAGAACGCTTATGTAGGCCAGACAACACTATACATCTGCCAAATATCTGAACATAATACTACATTAGGAAAAATACAATGAGCTGCTAGCCATGTCACCAAGCGTTATCCAAAGTACAGGCAGACTGACACAACAAAAAAGCAATCTTGCTATCAGGAAATACACATGTAATTGAAAATATACTATGCACTCCAGGGATATAACAGCACTGAGAAACAGACATCAGTGTGAAAGTGCATACAGTATAGGGAGTGTGCGAACCAAACTGTCATCATGTTTGATACTCACACACTACCCCTATATAATGGCCCAATACACAGTGTAGTATGATGCTTGACTGTGTTATGGGTCATGTCACAGTTTTACCCTACAAAAAATATAACACTTGATAGAGCACCAGAAACTGGATCTGCATGCAAAGGCAGATAGAAAAGGGAACATTACACTTGCATCTACCCCCCAAGAAATAACATATTCACATTACACTGCTACACAATCCTGACAGTCTGTCAACAATAGCCAGAAATACAAAGACCTCTCAACTGTACACACTCCCAAAGAATGTCCAGGCCTTGTCATCATATATAAGGCCTCTTACACATAAAATGTCTGGCAGTCTGATACCTAACTGGAATCATATTATGAATTATGTCACTAAGTAATTATATACCATATCTATATGCCTCTGACTGCATGATATATGGACAAAGTTTGACATACTCATGGACAGTGGCCTAAACACAGGTCTAGGATGGAGATATTGCTGTTATAAACTAAGAAAGTAGCTAGTGTAGGTCTAATCCTATCCCCCATCACACACAGTGCAAATGTGAACATCCCACACCCTGCAGTGTCCAGCCCTGAATCCTGCCTGTCTGTACAATCCCACTGTCTGCAACCAATATAATACAGCCAGTCACAGTAACCTCCTATAGACTTTACATATCACTCTTAATGGTACTTGTCTGTCACAAATAACTCCTATCTCCCCTCCCCACCACACACAACCTGCCTGTACTCTCTCGTACAGCTCTCCCCCACACTGCCCATGACTCTGAACTGGTGTTCTGAAGTAGTTAGACCTATCCGCCTTCCAACCTGTACACCCTGCATTGTCACCATTCCTCTATCCCCCATCCCATTCATGCACATGTATTCCTACATAATCCTGCTGACCATCATTCTTCCCCACTCTACAGCATAACCCCACCTCCCCAGGGTCTTCACAACCTGCCCCTAATCTCACTATAGACCACAATGTCATCTGCAAACTGCACAGTGAACAGGGGCCCCTGTGTGATCATGTCTGTCAACCTGTCCTTCAACACTGCAAATGTGAAAGGACACACAGCTGACCACTGATGTATTCCCACCTCCATCTTAAATCCACCTGTCATGTCAAAACCAGAAAGCACTGCTGTCACACTAGCCTCCTACATATCCTGTGTTGTCTGACAGACTCCTCTGGCACCCCTGACCTCCACATACAATACCACAACAACTCTCTCAGCCTCAGTGCAGAGCTCCATCAACACCTGTGGATCGACATTTGCATCTGTAATGCTCGTACCTGGCACAAAACCATACTGCAAGCCATTAATCATCACCATGTTCTCAATCTAGCTACCACCACACTTTACCATTACCTCATCCTGTGACCGATCAATATTATCCCTCACTTATTATTACAGCTCTGCAGACCACCCTTGTTCAGATAAGCAGTACCCAGACATATTTACCAACATCTCACACATCCTCTCACTTTCCAAGATTACAGTAAACAATCCAGTTAAAAATACCACTGCCAGGTCTCAGAAACACCTCCAGGCATCCGCAGGTATGTCACCCGGAACAACAGCCTTTACACTGTTAAACCCTCTCATAGCTATCCTTACATTCTCCTTCATAATCTGTTTCACCTCCTGATTAACCATACCCACCTCAGCCAAACTTCCCTCCCTCCCCCATTTTCCTCATGGAACAGGCCATCAAAGTGATGTTTCCATATGTTTTAAACACACTCCTAGCTTGTATGTTTCACCCATATTCCTTTATCACCCTTTTGTGCTGAACATCCTTCCTAGCTATGTGCCTTTGTCCAGCCAATATCTACAGGCTCAATACACCATCTGTGCTGTCCAACATTAAATTCAACCACAGACTCCATATCTGTATGTCAGACTCCACATTCATAGTCATGTCCAACACTCTCTTTGCCATGTACCCCATCTCTTTATACTCATGTCTACTCTCTACATCTGTCTGTCAATCCCACTTCCCCTTTGCCAACACCTTTCTCTGCATACTCCCCTGTACTTCTTCATTCCAGCAGCACATGTGTAGGAGCAGTCACTATCTAAGCAGCATGTCAACCTGTGCCTGATTGAGCATAGTAGGTCACATGTCCATTAATGTAATGCTGAGTATGAGTAAAAATAGGACACATCCACTGAGTGCAATCGGAAGGCCATCCCCACATATGTCTGTAGTCTCACAGGCAACTATCCAACCAACCCTGTAATGGAGGTCAGCCACAACACATACGCACACATGATAGCTACAGACGACCAGTTTCGGACATGTTTAGGACAAACATCACCCCCCTGGCTAAACATCAGTGTAGAAGGATATGCACACCACATGCACCCCTACCCTCACCATTAATCAGGTGCAAACTGCCTACTTACACATAATGCTATGCATGTCCATATAGTTCTGCTAGGTACTGGAGTATTATTTAATTTAATGTTGTGGCTACTGATACTCATTACTAGTGAGCTGTCTCTGTGAAGAACTATGGACGATGTCTGATGTCCTGTGATGTGTTTTTCCCTGTTTATGTCTTTCAGTTGTGATGCAGAGGCTTCCAGACTATGATGACCAGGAGACAGCAGCCATAACTGAGGCCATCCTGGAACACTACCACATCTGTTTCACTCAGGATCTCCAACATCAGCAGGAGAGGACAGCCCTCTGGGAAGACCTCTCACAGAGAGTGAACACCTTGGGGAACCATGGTCGCACGTACGAACAGGTCAGGCACAAAGCAACTGAACTGATACAGTATGCATGACAACGGGCTGCTGTGGTGGCGAGGGATTGTTCAGCTACTGGTGGGGTTCAGCCAGAGAGGCACCACTTACAGCAATGGAGGATCTCCTTGCCAACATGTATATATGTATGGAGATGCATATATGTGGACAAATCTATACATAATATATATATATATATATATATATATATATATATATATATATATATATATATATATATATATATATATATATATATATATATATATATATATCTATACTTATTTATAGAGAGTTATACACATGTATATTCACATATATGCAGATACATATATATAGAAAGGCAAATACATATATATATATATATATATATATATGTGTGTGTGTGTGTGTGTGTGTATACATAAATATACAGAAATATATGACAGCTACAAACACATGCAATCTGAGGGTCATGCTGCTTCACACTAGATTTCTACATCTGAAAGTCCACTCACTGAATGTATTCCTTAAAATGGGGAACTATGACATCTGTGCTCTAACAGAAACCTGGTTAAAGGCAGCAGGCAGCACCTCTGCACTAACAGCCTATTACCCATTTCATATCTCTTGGCTGCAGAACTGTGACTGAAGCTGCAAAGGTGGTGCTGTTTCCATATTTATTAAGGACCTGCAGGCATAGCTAACATTGGGTAGGACAGTGGATCAGGTCATAGCCTGCTATAGTTCCCCAAACATGTCCCAACACTCACACTCCATGTCCCTAATCACCTTGGAGGATAATATTGTCCAACCTAACACTCACATACTGGTTGACTTCAACTACCCCTCCATTAACTGGGAAAGCTACTCATGTACCAATGCACATGCCCATCACATCAACCTGGTCCTTCCTAACATAGGCAACTGTTGCTCGACACCAATAGACAACTCCCCCTTGTTATATCTGAACACAAAGTAATCACCTTTGGAAATGCATGGCAATCCCACGTCCTCCTGCACAGGTAACCACCATGAAAAGCCTTTGCAATGCTGAAATTTGCCTCATAACAACAGTGGTGGCTAACCTCACAGCAGCCATGCAAATGGAGACTAGGTGCATGACAGCTGAATCAAACAACAATGCACTATGAACATGTACACACATGCATGGGTACTGCCATACCCACTATAACCAGGAACCTCACCTCCAATAAAAGGAAGCTGATCTGGTGGTCTCCTGCCATACAGACACTGTATAACAGAAGGAGGGAACCAATATGGAATAACATGAAGTCCCAAGACTGGAAATCAACCCTTATCAGCCTCAATTGAAAGTTGAGATTCCTCATCAAATACTACAAAGTTAGCTGTGAGAACAGAACTGGAGCACATAGTGAAGACAACCACAAGATCTCATACAGTTATGTTAAGAATTTCCATGGCAATAGCAGGATTTGTTCTAAGCTCCTAGACAATGGAACCTCCCAGACTGATCTAACAAATACTGCCAATATACTGGACGGCACCTTGAGTGCAAACATTACACATCACCCCCACAAAGGACCAATCACAATACCAGTACACTGCCAGGCACCCAGTATTACTGGAGCATAGTTTAAAACACCATGGTTCAAGGCCAAGAATACAGCTTCTATGGGACCTGAGAATATCCCTGGCTGTGTTCTACATGAACTAAAGAGTGACCTGGCACCTTACCTATGTGCCTTGTTCAAGCACATCCTCACTTCAGGCTTTGCCCCTACTAAATTGTATACTGCTACAGTCACCTCTCTCCACAAAACGAGGTGTAACTACAACCCCAGGGAAATACCATCCCAACTGCCTGACAAGTCTGTTATGCAAAGCTATGGAATGCATCACCATGCACCTAATAAACAGGGATATGGGAATCTGCAGACTCAGGGTCTCACACAGTTTACCTTTGTGAAGGGTAGGTCATACGTGCTCATTCCACCTGGTCACTTTCTTGGTGTTAGTCACCTGAGCTGTGGATGAAGGCAAGGTGACACATACAGCCTACCTTGATCTGGCCAAAGCCTTTGATAACATTCCCCATTCACAAACTAGGTGGGGACAGAGGCACAAACATAGGGGTAGATTGGTCATACTGCTGTCATACATTGATACAGTTGTAGATGTACTGGGTTTGTTGTAACATCCTTTATGAGGAATATGATGTTGGTAATACCCATAGATGTGAGTATTTACTAACTGCATTCCCCAGAGACCACAACTGATTTACCAAGGACACCAACTGTCTGGTGAACACACAAAATATAACAGGGTGATATGTGGCCAGTCTGTGGACAGCATGCCAGTGGAGAGGTATGTCAGAGACATATCACTGTGAGTCGTGACATCCCTCACTAAACGCATGTCCACGCAAACCCTGCCAATCTATCAATCCACCATGTGTAGATTAGCAATGATGACAAAGAATCTATTCACAAATCTGGGGATATGTCCCCCATGTTGGTTGGCTGTCTCCAAGTGTCCTGTCCTGTGATGTATTGTCACCCACTGTATGTGAATCTGTAGGCCACTGCCTCTGTAATGTCCCTCACACAGGCAAGGAAATGGGGCAAGGCTCTCATTAAGGCATGTCCCATATGTCGGAACTAGCAGCAGTGTCCATGCCCACAGCACAATACAATGTGGGCACCTACATAATGGTATGGCCATAGCAATACCTGACATCTGCACATCTGTACAGAGGACAGACAGTAAGCAGATAGCCAACAGGTTATGCATTAGGATGAATGCTTTGCAAGATACACATCTGAAACTGAAAGGTATGCCATTACTACATGACAGCAGTCCTCAATGACATGTCCAAAAAACATAGTAGTCTACAGTTAATATCAACATATCAGATCAATATCTAATAGGCAATACTAATAACCATAAAGCTCAAACACCAAGAACAAAATACTCAGTACTCAGAATCCAGTTTTGCATGCAGGGGTGTATGGTTCCAGTACTACAATCTGCAATTTACTCTTACTTGAAAAATCACTATTAAAAGTACTAACACAATGATACAATATGTGTTAAACTATTTCTGTCAACCAGTGCACTGTAGCTGGTGTAACATGAAAGTGTGACTGCATATAACCTGGGATCCTACTCATGTATGAAACAAACCCAAAGAGAAAAGATTGTGGTACGACCCATGCATACACAGGTGCAAATACAGTATACTCACACTCCTTGTAACTGTAATCACATGTTATGTACAGGTAATAAAGTATACTTATTAAATATATCATTACCCTGCTATTTTCTCAGACTGGAATGTGACCACTGTTTATAGGGCTGAGCATTGCTTAAATGTAAATTATAACCAGATTTGTGCACTGGTAGATGAAGCCTACATGATGTAAGTGCCTATTCGTTTTACCATATGTTAGCTGTGCTTAACTTTGCGCAAACCCACTTAAAGCTGCTTCAAAGCAGCTTAATCACCCTGTATCCATCAGCCCTTGTTCTGCCCAGCAACAAAATAAGCAGCCCGAGCAGGTCTTGATCCCAAGACCCTGTACACTATATTCACAGCACTTAACCACTAGACCATTGAGCTGTGAAGATGTCTCTTGGTTTTTCAAATATATATTCAGTACACATACCGAATAGTAGTGAACAACTGATTTGACTACTACAATTGTTTAGTACTTGTAAGTGAAAATAATGTTGAATCATTCATGTTCTTATATGTAAATATACACATTTCAGATTAATATGGCGGGATACATCTGCGAAGGTATATATAACACTCATGTTTACTCATAGGTGGGAGGTTGCCATAATGGTTAAGGTGTTTACCTTACATACACAAGGTGCAGGGTTCGATTCTCAAATGGAGTAATTGGCTAGGCACAAAATGTCCCACAAGGGCAGTTGGCCTAGTACTGATCTATGAACCTAATCTCTATGAACCTTTAACAAAAAAAAAATATATATATCTATATATATATATATATATATATATATATAGTTATACATATTCACACACACACACACACATATATATATAATATATATATATCGGTATATATTTCCATGTCTCTCTCTCTCTCTCTCTATATATATATATATATATATATATATATATATATATACATCTCTACACATATATGTGTGTGTGTATATATATATATATATATATATATATATATATATATATATATATATATATATAAAACCACTACTGAATACCGAATATTCATTCTACCGATGCCCAGAATCCCGAGACCAAACACCCGAAACACTACAATACCGAAAAACAAAACTGGGAAATTCAAACTACCAAAAACTACACACAACATACACCACACACAGACACACGTATACGCCTTCCCCCAAAACACAAACACACAAACCTAACCAACAGACATGCAGGTGGGAAAACCCCCCTGCACCCCCACATCTCCCCTACTTGAATATTCTAACTCCAAGGTTGCACTACCCAGACAAACACAGGAATACACCACCACACGCCTACATCCCCCTTGCACACACACATCACACTCACAACAGACACTTACACACTAAACCTCTCACCAACACAGCTTACTTGCCCTTCCACCATACCGCAGCACCAGAAGCACGAATTTCAAACTCTCAATCATTGGGATTTTGAAATTCGCGCTTCTGGTCTTTCGGTAGTTTGGGGTTTTGACTACATGGTCTTGAAAGTTTGAAATTCGATATTTCAAACTTTCAAGATTATGTAGTGTTCCTGTATATATATATATATATATATATATATATATATATATATATATATATATATATATATATATATATATCTACATATGTGTGTGTGTATATATATATATATATATATATATATATATACACATATGTGTGTGTGTATATATATATATATATATATATATATATATATATGTGTGTGTGTGTATATATATATATATATATATATGTATATATATATATATATATATATATATATATATATATATACACACACACACACACACTATATATATATATATATATATATATATATATATATATATAGACACGCACACACACACACACACACACACACACACACACACACATATATATATATATATATATATATATATATATATATATATATATATATACATATATGGGTCTATGTTAATTATTATCGAATTTATACTATGTCGTATCCCATTTAATCGAGCACACTTTATCGAACGCACACAGCATCGAAAAAACAAACCAATGAAACTTAAATGATCGACAAAGCACATGTCTTATCATACAGCTTGCAAGACTATATAAACTAGTTTAAATTCAAAACATTGTACATTGGTCCCAAACTCAAAATGGCTGATGTAGAGTTACTGCCCCCAGGAGTACTTGGCCAAGTGTATGAGACTACATTATCTCAGAGAGGTAAAAAGATTCTCGTCTTAGACGGCTACAGCTATCATTTAGAAAAATCAACTACAATCTAGAACTATTGGTGTTTCACTTGAAAACTGACAGATAAGTACAAGGATTGAGCTATAACTGCTTGTGTATTTTCGGGAGAGGAGCTTCTAAAGTCTGTTGAACATGATCATGGAGGGGATCCTGTACAGGTTGAGAAGTATTCAGTCTGTTTAAATTTGAAACAGAGAGCTACTTTGTCTCGAGACTCCCCTTGCATCATAGTGATGATGCAATTGCGTCAACTTCTTTGGAATATGCATCTAGTCTCTTTAGCAGACGTACGCTTCTACAAGTTAGAAGGGCTCGCTTGAAATGTAAAGGTAAACCTACGAAAGCGAGTCTAACGGTATTAAACGTAGATGTGAGTGATTATGCATTGAAAGAAGGTTCATTTATTTAGAAAAGGATGAAAGATAAAAGTAATGAAAATGTGCTTGTGTTTACCACTAAAACTAATTTGAAGGATTTAGCACAATCTATGTGGTTAACAGACGGCACATACTTTGTTAGAGGAACAGTGTGCCATCAATTATACACAATTCATTCTTTAATAAAGAATGGTGTACTGTTCCTTTAGTTTTTTGTTTGATGTCAAAAAAGAGTTTCAAAGGTTACAATTACATGAGGCATTGTGTATTTTCTTTGATAGAAGAACATGAATTACCATGTGAAGTACACTATTTGCTTTGTGATTTCAAAGTTGTTGCTATAAAGAGCATAAGGATGAATATTAGTAACGTCATATGTAAAGGATGTTTCTTTCATTTCGGGAAAATATTTGGGAAAAAGTACAAAGTTTAGGTCTTGCTTTGTTGTAGAATACTGATCTGTCATTTCAACTTTGTATTAAAAATTTGGCTGCTCTAGCGTTTTTACCGGAGAATGATGTACTCACAACTTTTCAGGAACTGAAGAGTACATTTCCACCTGAAGGTACAGAAGTGCTGAAATACTTGACTGAATGGTACTTACTGGGTAAACCACGGTCATTTTCAACTAGATCTAGTAATAAGATAAGATTTCTTCCCTTACTTCTGTGCAATTCTGGAATATTTCAGTACTTAATGATTTATGTTTGCCAAGGACCCAAAATGCTATTGAGGCTTGGCATCGTCATTTTAAATGCTTAACTGGTAAGCATGTGTCATATATTCACACTGTACTTAATGTTATTGTAAGAGAACAAAATCGTATTGAAGAGGTACAGTTGAGAATGTGTACAGCTTGTCCTCCTTCTCCAAAGAAGAGGACTTTATTATGCCGTGAACAGCAATTTCACGTGATTTTCAGTCACAGGGAAGAATACTCTAATTTGCAGTATGTTACAGCAATCGCGCACTTGTTAAAGATGTAAATTAGAATAGTAAATTACTTTCGGAAATGGTTTGTGACTTTATTTATCTGAGCACAGAGGATGGATTTTTCATGTTTGTGTTTTCTGGAATTAAGTTTGTTGTGTAATGTTACACTTGTTTATGGTTACACTGGGGTGTGTGTCTACATCCGCTAAGTTCACTTTCGATAATATGAGATTCATTGGTTTCTTTTTTTTGATGCTGTGTGCATTCGGCAAAGTGTGCTCGAGTAAACGGGATTCGACATAGTGTAAATTTGTTAAATGAACATACACCCATATATATCTATATATATCTATATATATCTATATATATATATATATATATATATATATATATATATATATGTATAAATACACACACATATATACACACATGTATATGTACACATATGAAGTCAGTAACACACATGGATGTTACCATTTACTGACTACAATCATCAGAGTATACTACTGCATTTATAAAGACAGTGACACACCAAGTCTAAGACTCCAACCTCTGGCCTGCTTGCAGATAGCCCTACAGGTGAGAGATTTCTCAACCACATAACACTGTCATGCCAGACTTTAAATCATGCAAAACAGCCATATCCACACAAACCCTGTTAAACCAACATTGCTTCAAATGTAGGACAACAATACTTGTGTATGGTCTACAACAACCTCTACTGTGTTTGACAACTGTTGGCTTTGTAATGTGATATTGGGGCATATGGGTCCTTAATATGAAAATGTAGCAAAACCCACACTGCAATGGATCCTTTTATTACACAATCACATAGAATACTGCTGACACACACACACACACACACACACACACACACACACACACACACACACACACACACACACACACACACTTACTTGCCAGTACTGTGTTTCAGACCCCTACCTAGCTATGTATTGGTACTACAGTGTTACACAGTTATTGCAAGCACCATGGACCTTATATGCTGGAGAGCTATTCAAGGGTATCTTTGAAGGTGAGTGACATCAGCTGCAGTGCTAAAGGTGGGGAGTGGGAAGTGTAGGAAGTGTGAATGACCACAAAATCAGGTGTCAACAAAGACACACACATTATCACAGTTGCCAGGACCAGGATTAAAACTCCTACCTAACTAGTTCGCTATGCTATGGCATTACACAGTTATTGCAAGTGCCACAGAGCTTATATGCTGAAGAGTTGTCGAAAGGTATCTTTGAAGGTAAGTGACATCAGCTGCAGTGCTAAAGGAGGGGAGAGGGAAGTGTAGGAAGTGTGAATGCTCACAAAATCAGGTGTCAACAAAGACACACATATTATCACAGTTGCCAGAACCAGGATTAGAACTCCAACCTAAGTAGTTTGCTATACTACAGTATTACACAGTTATCACAAGCACCACAGATCTTATAGGGTTGAGACTTGGCCAAAGGGTTATTTTAAGGTGACTGACATCAGCAGGCATGCTAAAGTAGGCCAATGGCAGGTGTTGTGGTGTGAATGGCCTCAAAATTATTCATCTCCACACACATTACCACAGTTACCAGGACCAGGATCAATACTCCTACCTAACTAGTTTGCTACACTACAGCATTACACAGTTATGATGAGTGCCACGGAGCTTACAGGGCAAGGTTTTGGCCGATGGTTTATTTCAAGGTGACTGACATCAGCAGGAGTGCTAACATGGGCAATGGGAAGGGCAGTGTGTGTGACTGGGCCATAAATCATTCCTCTGTAAACACACACACACACACACACACACACACACACACACACACACACACACACACACACACACACACACACACACACACACACACACACTCAGTCACACACAACTTTACATTTGACAGGACTGAGTATACAAATGCTACATGAATACTGATTTTTACTATCATCTTACACAGTTATCATAAGCACCACAGACACGATAGGGATGAGGGCTACCAAAAGGAATGCATACAGTGATTGACATCAGTACATCATGTGATTTTAGCCAATTGGATGTGTAATGGGTGGGACAGGCCTCATAATGGAATTCTCTCTGTCACTGTCTGTCTCTCTCTTCCCTACATCTCTGTGTGTGTATGTTTAACATATTATAGTGTATTGGCCTTGGATATGTGTGAGTATTCCCATCCAATGTGTGTGTGTGAAGCATGAATGGTGTACAATGTGGTGTGTGTGCACAGACATCTGTGAATGACAGGTATGTAGGGTCCACTGTGTTGTCAGATATGGGCTTCATTTCTTTAAGTGTAGAGGCATGCCCAGTCTGACTTTCTGTATTGAGTGTGTGACTCCATTGCACGTAGGATTGTACTCCAGTCCAGGGTTTGGAGTTCTACACATATAGCTAGCAACCTGTTTCTGCAGGATATGTGTAGATAGGTTGACAATATAGAGTCACAATGGGTGATAGACAGGGGGATATTGTAACTACTGCTGTCTGTGCTGCTTGTGTTACATGGTTGGTGTTAGCAGAATTATTCAGACATATGTACTGTTTTACACTGTGATGTATTATGTCATCAACTACTGACAGATATAAATATTTGCTCACAGTTATTTACTGGGAAATACCGCATGAATGAAGCTGAGTCCAGTATTTTGGTCCACAGCCTACACGTTCTTGCCCACTCCTGCCATTGTAGAGGGGTAGCTACAGACACTTGCTGATGGGACTGTGTAAATGGTCCAGCACCTTGGTACTATGCTGTCTGAGGATCCCCTTCTTGTACATATATCAACTTAACAGAATGGCCATATCCTGCTGTGGCCATACCTCTCAGCTGTACAAATTCACCCAGGTTACCCAGAAGCAGGACTCATATATCTGGTCAGTTCCCCTTCACACTGTGGTTTATGAGCAGTTTGAAGCCACCCATTGCTGGGTTTGCAGGCAGGGGTAGTATGGGCACACATCAGAGTTTCAGACTTCACACACTCCATGACGTATATGCGTCTATAGCCCCTCACTCTGTTATTCTACCCTCTTCCTAACATTATGCGAGTGATATCTGAGAGGTATCCCTATAGCTGACCCTTCATCCCAGTGGTATTTATGGATTGGTCCACAGTTCATGCAGTGGGACATGGGGGGCATGCTACTGGGATTTGTCAACATGGCCTTGCATTTGTGTTCTGTTGACTTTGTTAGGTTGTTAGTTGTGATCTCATGAGATTCCATACATTGGCACTATGGGTGAGGCACAAGCCTTTGACAGAAGACTGTAGGCCATTTGGTAGTGATGCAGGCCATCTGTAGCAGGCCACTGCATTCTGTCACTCCTACATTCCCCGGCTGTGAGCCAGTGGATTCCCCTGGGATGACAGGGTAAGTGTGCAAGGTGTTAATGGCAATAGTTCCTGTCCATATTGATCTATTAGTCTGGGTGCAGTCAGGGTGCTGCTTACAGCTAAGGACACACCTGCATAGGACAGCTCTTCAGCATGCTGCATTCTGTGGGTATTTCCATACAGAAGTGGGGTCATACTAAACTCATTCCCAACAGCAAGGATATGACCTGTGATGCACCTGTGGCTGATGCTGGGGTGAGCGGAGTACATATGTGATATGGAAGCTACTTGTAGCTGACTCACAGATATACCTGGGACATTCCCCTGATGCTGCCTTGTGCAGGGACATAGTCAGTCTCTCATTACTTCATAACTGTGCCTTTTGTGGTCTGCCAGTGATTGGCCAGACTACATCAGTATTCCATATTACACAGACAACTAATATGCTGCTTACATGTCTATACAATTCAAATGTTGTATGCAGCTGACAGTTACATTTCATGCACTCTGTCTAGGGTACTTCCACCTGTGTAATGTGTGTATGTATGGGCCCACATTCATGTCATGTCCATCTTTCAGACAGTGACAGATACTGACATCTGGACAGTGAGTATGAACGACTGCTGACATGAGTATTGCTGCGAAGCATTGTGTTTGGCACTGCAGCTGTCTTAACATGGCCCTGTCAACCACAGTACTGACCATAGGCCACCAAGACACAACCCTCAATACCTACATGCTGACCCCTTCCAGACAATATTGAACACACAACAACCTAACACACAGACCCCTGCATATTGTACACATGCAACAATCTATCCTGTAGATTGGGCCAGCTCAGGTAATCTGTGCTCCACTGATACTACTCCTCACACTTACATGTTACTGCATTTCTACATAGGATTGTGGGGGGGGGGGGTCACACCTGACAACTTTAAACTCTGCAATGACTGTACTGGTATGTCAGGTACTCTGTTGGCTTCCACATAATTTTGTATTCTGACCTATCATACAGACTGGAGGCATATCAGTGGAGTACAGATCTTAGGTTTTATTGACCTACATTTCAGTTTCAGACTTCTTACCCTTCAGAACTAACATACAACTGCCAGACCTGTTGTAGTCTGTCTGTGTAGGTCAGGAGGGGGGCTGCTTACCATTGCCATCAATTGGAGGCCTTAGCCCAGCCTTTCTTTATCTACACCTGTCCTGCTGGCTGAGGCTGGTGGTGGGTATGTGAGCCTCACTGACATGCATGTGTGTGTCCTATGGACACACATTTGGGCCGCCACATGTACTGCAGTGGGATTTGTCACCTTGTCTAGTACTGTCTAGTCTGTTGACACCGGTATTTGTTATGGATTTCATGCTGCCCATATAGGTGTCCAGTATCTGCTGCCATCTCATTCAGCCAACCGATTCCCTTGCATGTTTGCATCCATACCATAGATACAACTATCAGAACATACTACTTCATTCAGTAATTGATAGGAAGAGTGACTTACCTTTTGGCTGGGCCAGTATTGAGGACGGTGCTGGAGGGCCGATGCACATAGTACACTCCCTATACATGATAAAGCACAGGTGTCATGTTTGGCATCCCTTTTACTGTATGTGCGAGTCAGAGAGAGGTGTCATTCCCTGGGTCCCTACCGTGTCAGTGTATGTGCTATGCATTGCCTCTTTGCCAAGGCCTGGGCATACTGGGCATGCCTCCTTCTGCCTACATAGGCAGGCTCAGGTGGTTCCTCCTCCGAGTCCCTCTGTGCCTATGCTGGCCTTGGCTATAGTGGGGGGCTTTGTGGCCTTGCCTCTGTGCTGTTCCTGCTGCAGCTGTTTTCACAGGATTATATTGCGTAGCATGGCACATACTATGAACATTTGTGTACATGTAGCTGGAGAGTACTGCAAGGCTACACTGGATATATCCAGGCAGTGGAACCATGACTTGAGCATCCCAAACACACGCTCTATTATGATTCTGGTTTGTGCGTGTGCCTCATTATGGAGTTCTTGTTCAGGAGTGTGTGCATTTCTGAGGGGTGTCATCAACCACGGCTCCAGTGCGTAGCCAGCATCCCCCACTAGGTGGCCATATGGGATGTCCCCACTGCCAAACGACTAGTACAGCTGTGTCATATGCCAGATGTGGGAATTGTGATAGCTTCCAGGGCTGCCAGCACACACATTCAAGATAATGCTCTGGGCATCACACATGACCTGGCAGTTGATAGAGTGGAAGCCCTTATGGTTTATGTAGACCCTACCCCGCTTGCCAGGTGGTGCTTTGATGTGCATGTTCGTGCAGTCTATAGCACCCACTACCTCAGGGTATTTTGCTATTTGGTGGAAGAGATGCATACTCCTGGTCAACACCTCATGGGTGATGGGGAAATATATATGCTCACCGGCATGTGCTGACATGGCATTCAGGAACTGGTGGAGTACCATGGATGCTGATGCCTGTGAGATCCCCATGATATTCCCATTTGC
The DNA here is from genome assembly GCF_019279795.1 of Protopterus annectens. Classification (NCBI taxonomy): domain Eukaryota; kingdom Metazoa; phylum Chordata; order Ceratodontiformes; family Protopteridae; genus Protopterus; species Protopterus annectens. The sequence continues at coordinate 1,454,119,055 of NC_056731.1, read as the reverse complement.
CCTTTGAAAGGTACCTATGGCTAGTATTCTTAAGCCTACACATACCTTGGTATCCACTGGGATGGTTTCCCCTCTGTTGGTTCTGTGTGTGAGGTGGGGACAACACAGCTCAGCAATTTGCTGTAGAATGCCCCTGTCCACCCTATAGTGCTCCACTACCTCTATAGGCCCTGGTAGGTTACCCTGGGTCTGTACACACTTCTCCTCCTCCTCACTGTGGGATGGTCATCAGCATTCACATCCTTTCCACCCTCAGCCTCTTGCACATATTGATGTATGAGAGCAAAAGCAGCTCCTATCATTTTGCTAAATGTGTCAGGTAAAATTTCCCTGTCTGTGTACACTGGTGGTGTAGAGTTTGTGAGAAAAAACAGAGTGAAAGGGGTATGCAAAGTTTATAGTACTGTGCTGAGCTGGGCTTCTGCCTGTGTAATTGGCTGATTCTGATACATTTCACCTGCCAGCTATGATACCTCTCCTTGATTGCCTTCCTACTGCTGTTTTCCCTTCCCATTGCCTTCCATTTAAGCCCCGAGGCACACTGTGCATACTTAGTGCTCACATGCGAACTGAGCTGTTATTTCCTGTTTTTCTATTTTTTTTTTTTTTTTTTTTTTGTTTAAAACCCAGTGTGTGGCACACACACACCCTTTTAAGCAGGGAAAACAGTGCTAAACAATGTGAGACACACCCCCTTCCTTAGCTCTGCTTAGCTAAGAGCAAACACGGGCCGCAGGACTCCAATAACTTTACAGCAAGCATGACACACCCCCTACTGAAGTCATACTCTTGTCCTGCCTACATGGCTCCCTATTCTTGCACATGCACAATTAGGTGCAGGCTTTCACTAGGTAGAAATCTATAATTCAGTATAGGTGCCTTAATTTGCATACCCCAGTGTGCAGGTCCATAGTTACAATTCCCAAGCACATCCTTTCCCCTTGGCATCCAGTGCTCTATTGTCTTGTTTACATTCTGCCTGCCATTGACTATAATGGCAAAATCCATATTTCTGTTAAAAAGTTACAAGCTTCACAACCCCCAGGAATAAATGAGCACATTTCCTTGCAGCCCATATTAAATAAGAGAGCCAACACTTATTAAGGTTAAATAATTTTATTGACACTGTTATTTTTAAATGAGCTGGATAATAAATGATTTTTTATATGTTAATTTTATTATTATGAACTGGTTAGCTGTTTCCAGAGCAGATTATATGTTGAAACTTCTTTTTAGCTGTCTAACTACAAGAAGGTACTGTTTCACTAAGTGAATGATTGTTTTTAATTTATGGTGTATTATGGAAAATATAAAAAGGCTTGCAGATACATTGATGGAGATTCTGATGAAGTCCTATGTTAATAAGGATGAAAGTGCTTAATCTATGTGTTTTTACTTTTATTAAATTACTTTAAAATGAATCCCTGTTTTCAACTCTGTTTCTTTTCTGATTTTTGTTGTGCTTTTGGTGCTTCATTGGAGTGTTTTTTATAGTTTATTTTGTTTTGAGTTCTGATAACCACTACACTCCTCCCCTCACCCATCACAGCATTTCACACAAAGTTTAGTCTCACTGCCACCTGTTTCATTACATATTATAATGATGTAACAGAAATGTAGGACTGGATGATAACATTATACCCATCACACTGATCAACAACCAGATACACAGTGAGTTTGTACTTACTTAGATAAAGAGTAAACCACACCAATCACAATAAAGATGCAAACTATGTATGTATCAATGTTCCAATCACTGTCACTAAATGTGAAGTGCACTTGGATTAAAGCCTCAATCTCAATTTACATGGCTTTTTATATGGAAAATAGAAAATCATACATTACTTGTTACTGCTCTGCATAACATAGATCTGATGAAGCTCTGACAAGGGGGAAAGCGCTTGTTTTAACTTAATAAACCATGGTCTTAACAAGTAATAACAGCTTGAATCCGGTTTTGTTATTTTTAATAAGAAAACAAAGTGAACTTTGGCATGGATCTTACATAAGAGGTTATGACAGCAGTCTATTTTAGAAATTCACATGTCAATACCATTCCGCACAGCTAGTTTTCCCTTTTCTTTGCTATGATCTTCCTTTACGAAAGTGTGCATTACTCTTTGGGCTGGAAAACTAGATTTCCTTGG